>NW_027507750.1:7075346-7235346 GCF_037356315.1 Lithobates pipiens | reverse complement strand
CTGAGAGTTCTTCTTTAACCACTTGCCGACCGCCTAACGCCGATGTACGTCATCAGAATGGCACGGGCAGGCATAAGCACGTAGATGTACGTGATTTGCCTCCCGCGGGTCGGGGGCCCGATCGGGCCCCCGCCCGGTGCCTGCGGCGGTCGGTTTTCGTTCGGGAGCGATCCCGGACGAGGGGACGGCCATTCATTCATGGCCACCCCCTCGCGATCGCTCCCGACGAATGGAAATCCCCGGTGACATCACTTCCTCTCCTGTAATGTAAACACAGGAGAGGAAGTGATGTATTCTCTCCTCCGTGTCGGTATTTTTCGTTCCGACACGGAGGAGAGCGGATCAGTGAGTTGCACCAACACATCCCACACACAGTAGAACATGCCAGGCACACTCACACCCCCCCTTTACCCCCCGATCACCCCCCCAATTACCCCTGCCCCCCAGTCACAGTGACACCAATGTCATTTTTTTTTTTTTTTTTTTTTTTTTGCATTGGTGTCATTTGTGACTGTAATAACTGTTAGGGCAGTTAGGGTTAGCCCCCTTTAGTTCTAATGTACCCCCCTAACCCCCCCAATAAAGGTTTAACCCCGTGATCACCCCCCGTCGCCAGTGTCACTAAGGCTGGGTTCACATTGCAGCGGTTTATGAGAACGAATGTGATTCGCACCGCACTGCAGTGCAAATCACATCCGATCTCTGTGCGATTCGAGTTCAGCCATTCGCCGCACCCGCCGCACCCGCCACACCCGCCGCACCCGCCGCAAATTCGCACGGGACCCTTTTTTTGGCCCGCAGCAGAATCGGATCGCATGGGTGTTCACACCATGCGATCCGAGTTTGCAGATCGCACTGCGATATGCGAACTGATCTGGGGGTGTCAGTAACATTTCACTGACACTCCCAGCAGTTCGCATAGGGCAGTGTGAACTGCCGCCGGGAGGCATGCGATGCGGGAACCCGCCGCGGATTCGCGGCGTTTCCGCATCGCTCCAGTGTGAACCCAGCCTAATAAGCGATCATTTTTCTGATCGCCGTATTAGTGTCACAGGTGACGCTAGTTAGGCAGGTAGGTATTTAGGTTCGCCGCAGCTTTTTATAGCGCTAGGGACCCCCATATACTACCGCATAAAGCCCCCTGATTGCCCCCTAGTTAACCCTTTCACCAGTGATCACCATATAACTGTTACAGGTGACGCTGGTTGGTTAGTTATTTTTTTATAGTTTCAGGGCACCCGCCATTTATTACCTAATAAAGGTTTAACCCCCTGATCACCCGGCAGGTGTCATTTGTGACTAATAACTATTAGGGCAGTTAGGGTTAGCCCCCTTTAGTTCTAAGGTACCCCCCTAACCCCCCCAATAAAGGTTTAACCCCGTGATCACCCCCCGTCGCCAGTGTCACTAAGGCTGGGTTCACATTGCAGCGGTTTATGAGAACGGATGTGATTCGCACCGCACTGCAGTGCAAATCACATCCGATCTCTGTGCGATTCGAGTTCAGCTATACAGATAGTATGGCTGAATTCGTGTCGCACCCGCCGAACCCGCCGCAAACTCGCACGGGACCCTTTTTTTGGTCCGCAGCAGAATCGGATCGCATGGGTGTTCACACCATGCGATCCAAGTTTGCAGATCGCACTGCGATATGCGAACTGATCTGGGGGTGTCATTAACATTTCACTGACACTCCCAGCAGTTCGCATAGGGCAGTGTGAACTGCCGCCGGGAGGCATGCGATGCGGGAACCCGCCGCGCATTCGTGGCGTTCCCGCATCGCTCCAGTGTGAACCCAGCCTAATAAGCGATCGTTTTTCTGATCGCTGTATTAGTGTCACAGGTGACGCTAGTTAGGCAGGTAGGTATTTAGGTTCGCCGCAGCTTTTTATAGCGCCAGGGACCCCCATATACTACCGCATAAAGCCCCCTGATTGCCCCCTAGTTAACCCTTTCACCAGTGATCACCATATAACTGTTACAGGTGACGCTGGTTGGTTAGTTATTTTTTTATAGTTTCAGGGCACCCGCCATTTATTACCTAGTCTCACTAGTGTACCCCTAAATTTAGGGGTGTCTACTTTCTAAAATGGGGTCATTTGGGGGGGGGGGTTTGTGCCATCTTGGCATTTTATGGCCTTCAAAACTGTAACGCCCTTAGAAAGCCTGAAGGCGGTGCTTGGTTTTTGGGGCCCCGTACGCGGCTAGGCTCCCAAAAAGTCCCACATATGTGGTATCCCCGTACTCAGGAGAAGCAGCAGAATTTATTTTGGGGTGTCATTTCACATATGCCCATGGCATGCGTGAGCAATATATCATTTAGTGACAACTTTGTGAAAAAAAAAAAAAGTTTGTAATTTTCCCGCAACTTGTGGCAAAATATAAAATATTCCATGGACTCAACATGCCTCTCAGCAAATAGCTTGGGGTGTCTACTTTCTAAAATGGGGTCATTTGTGGGGGTTTTGTGCCATCTTGGCATTTTATGGCCTTCAAAACTGTAATAGGTAGTGAGAAGTGAACTCAAAAAATTACGCCCTTAGAAAGCCTGAAGGCGGTGCTTGGTTTTCGGGGCCCCGTACGCGGCTAGGCTCCCAAAAAGTCCCACATATGTGGTATCCCCGTACTCAGGAGAAGCAGCAGAATTTATTTTGGGGTGTCATTTCACATATGCCCATGGCATGCATGAGCAATATATCATTTAGTGACAACTTTGTGAAAAAAAAAAAAAAAAAAAAAAAGTTTGTAATTTTCCCGCAACTTGTGGCAAAATATAAAATATTCCATGGACTCAACATGCCTCTCAGCAAATAGCTTGGGGTGTCTACTTTCTAAAATGGGGTCATTTGTGGGGGTTTTGTGCCATCTTGGCATTTTATGGCCTTCAAAACTGTAATAGGTAGTGAGGCGTGAAATCAAAAATTTACGCCCTTAGAAAGCCTGAAGGCGGTGCTTGGTTTTCGGGGCCCTGTACGCGGCTAGGCTCCCAAAAAGTCCCACATATGTGGTATCCCCGTACTCAGGAGAAGCAGCAGAATTTATTTTGGGGTGTCATTTCACATACGCCCATAGCATGTGTGAGCAATATATCATTTAGTGACAACTTTGTGTAAAAAAAAAAAAAAAATTTTTTTTTTGTCATTATTCAATCGCTTGAGGCAAAAAAATAAAATATTCAATGGGCTCAACATGCCTCTTATCAATTTCCTTAGGGGGTCTACTTTCCAAAATGGGGTCATTTGGGGGGGTTTTGTACTGCCCTGTCATTTTAGCACCTCAAGAAATGAGATAGGCAGTCGTAAACTAAAAGCTGCGTAAATTCCAGAAAACGTACCTTAGTTTGTAGATGTGACAACTTTTGCGCAAACCAATAAATATACAATTATTGACTTTTTTTTTACCAAAGACATGTGGCTGAATACATTTTGTCCTAAATGTATGACTAAAATTGAGTTTATTGGATTTTTCTAATAACAAAAAGTAGAAAATATCATTTTTTTTCAAAATTTGCGGTCTTTTTACGTTTATATCGCAAAAAATAAAAATCGCAGAGGCAATCAAATACCATCAAAAGAAAGCTCTATTTGTGGGAAGAAAAGGACGCAAATTTTGTTTGGGTACAACATTGCATGACCGCGCAATTACCAGTTAAAGCAGCGCAGTGCCAAAGTGTAAAAAGACCTCTGGTCATTTACCAGCAAAATGGTCCGGTCTGAAAGTGGTTAAAAGAATGGCTTTAACTCTTAAAACTTTTTTTCCATTCTGCTATAAAGAAAAACCCAATTATGTTTCCACTCAGCAGACAGGTGATATGGGCTGGAAAATGAGAATTTCCGACTGAAGTGCTGCAGCCTGGCAAAGAATGACCTCAGGACACACATAGATCTCGCTTATCCCTTTCACCGTTTTCTTTATTAAGAAAAAAGAGGGTCTTAATGTCCCACACATTTTGAACGCAGCACAGCCCTGCTGGTTTTCTTAACACCACTTTGACCTCTGCCCCCCCCGCGAGCATCGCAAATTTCCGGAATAATTCGGGGGGGGGAAAAAAATGGTCAATACAATACTCTCGGTAATAGAGAAAAAGTTGCGGTCCGACTGATAAACGACGTCTAGTTTGCACGTTTCCAGCGTTCAAAATTTCTCCTTCTATTTTCCAGATGAGGGTCCAGCTGAGTGACTAATTTCTTTAGACGCTTGATACACAAAAGGATTTAGCCGGTGGAACGGTGGTTACAAATGCTAATAACCCCGGAGAGAGAATTCTTTACAACGCTTTAAACCTTTCGGGGGCTGGAAATAAAATTCTGACCCCCAGTTCAATACAATTACCGCACCTGACTCTGCTACTTAATGATTCTTTCTTTAAGAGGGATTCAAGGTGCAGACTTTGAACCGGCACTCCATAGAAATCCATCTCCTTGTCTGCAGACATTTCCATCTAATACGCAGAACAAAAACTGGTCATTGTTTTTGAACAGCTAATTAATCAAGCTGATTATGTGCCTCTTGCAAGAGTTATATGCCAGTTTTTTTTTTTTTTTCTCTAATTCCAACCATGTGTTTCTGGGGAATTATAAATTAGCCATACATGGCTACTCCAGGAACTGGCATTCTTATCGTTCCTTCACCGCTTGGTGAGTGGCCTGTGGTTTATCCATTCAGCAGGTTCACTTTTAATGGTCCCGCGTTCCTTGTGCTCCCCCCACCCCTCTGTTTAGCAGAAAAAGACTCGGGCCGCGTACACACGGGCGGACTGTATGACGTACTTAGTCCGTCAAAACACATTTCAGCGGACAGTCCGCTCGTGTGTGGGCTTCAGCAGACTTTTTCAGCGTGCAGTCCGGCGTACTAAGTATTTCGGATTTTTCGAAATTCTGTCCGTTGTACTTTGGTTTCAGCGGACAATCCGCTCGTCAGTAGGCTAGTTCGACGGACTAAGAATGGCGCATGCTCAGAAAGGATTTACACGGCGGAAGGGTGCATTGCTGTGTATCGGACTTCCTATTTCTAGTCCCGTCGTACGTGCTGTACACGTCATCGCGCAAGCTTTCGACGGACTGTTTGTGCATCCGTGTGTGGTCAAGTCCGTTCAGTCGAAAGTATGACGGACTGTCCGTCGGATTGTATGACGGACTAAGTACGCCATACAATCCGCTCGTGTGTACGCGGCATCAGTTCTTCTGGATCTGGATGAGAATGTGACTCGCTCTCCTTCTGCTCCATTCCCAGCTATTACAGTTTCTGATCTTCCGTGGTTATATGAGCGCAGTGCAGCTTCGAAATCATCACTTGGTACTTGGTTTTGAAAATAATAGGATCGATTTACTTAAAGCGGTTGTATAGCCACGGAAGTTTTTTTTTTTTTTTTTCCTGACCTGCAAAAGGAAAAAGGCATAATGAGCTAGTATGCACCGCATACTAGCTCATTATGAAATACTTACCGAGGCCCCTGACATCTGGCCCGATCCACGCCGAGGGAGCTGACTTGTTCCCTCTGCGTTTCTTCCGGGTATTGCGGCTCCGGCGCTGTGAGTGGCCGGAGCCACGATATCGTCACTCCTGCGAGATTTCTTCCCGGCTGGGTCTGGCGTCTGCCGGGCTTCCAGCCCTTCATTTTATATGGTTAAAGGAACCCATGACGATGGAAATTTAGAAGCTGTTACTACTTGTTTTTGAAGATGCTCCAAGAGGGAACCCCCCTAAGCTAGCATGCTTATCGTTCCTTCACCGCTTGGTGACTCGCCTGTGGTTTACCCATTTAGGAAAAAAGCAGCAGGTTCACATTAATAGAGCCAAGTAATAGAAAGAGCTAGAAGGCGAATGATCTGCCGCTTTGATCAAATTGTTACAGTTTATTCATATATAAAAAGATGGATGCATATAAAAAGTATCTACATATTCATACAAACTAGGTTACAAAATAGACACATTACAATTAAGAGATTAGGCATGCCCATACCAGGGCTAGTGCACAAAGGTGGGCTGATGCGTTTCGAGGGGGTTCCCTCTTCATCAGAGCCTTGAAGAACAACAAGAAAAGTCTGTACAATATGGTAGACCAACATAAAAAGGAGTGGCTAGTTGGAAAGGTGTATCACATGGTAAGTGATGAATTATCCTTAGCTCTAAAGCTGTCCACATCCCGGAGCTCTATATAGCGTAGAGAGATGTGGTTCATGAGATGAATATCTCTAAGGAGAATTCATTACTTACCATGTGATACACCCAGGGCAGGACTTAGGGTGGTGGGGGCCCCTGGGCTTGAGTCACTTTCGGGCCCTACCTTCTATACATTACTGTATTTATCGGCTTATAACACGCGCCAGCGTATAACACAAGTTTAGGAGGGAATTTTAATGAAAAAACGTACATTTAAATTCCCATCAATGCAGCCTTATCAGTGTCCATCTGCAGCCTTGCCCATCCATCTGCAGCCTTGTGTGCAGCCTTGTCTTTGCAGTCTTGAAGCTTAAAAATGGCGCCGCTGAGATACAGAGTCCTGCGTATCTTGGCGGCTCTCGGGTCCTCTCGCAGTCCCGAGTGGAGCCGAGAGTAGCCGAGTGTACTCGGCTCGGCTCACAGTCACGCCCAGTCTCTGTGTTATGTCCATCATAGAGCGGGACTGGGCGTGACTGTGAGCGGAGCCGCTCCAAGTACACTTGGCTATGTATCTCGGCGGGGCCCCCTATTGGGTGGGGCCCATGGGCTTGAGCCCAGTCAAGCCCAATGGTAAGTCCAGCCCTGGATACACCTCCCAACTAGCCACTCCTTTCTATTGTGGTTTACAAGGCTCTGATGAAGAGGGAACCCCTCAAAAGGCGGCAGCCCACCTTTGAGCGCTAGCCCTGGTATGGGCATGTCTAATTTCTAAATTTGAATGTGTATATTTTGTAACTTCGTTTGTATGAATACGTAGATACTTTTTATATGCATCCATCTTTTTTTGTATACGAATAAACTGTAACAATTTAATCAAAGCGTCAGATCACGTGCCTTCTACCTCTTACTTTTACCTGGCTTTTTTTCGGACCACCCCTGGTCAGTTTAGGTAGCGGGACTCACATGATCATCCTCTAATTCCCTTCCTTTGAAAGTAACACCACTCTATACCAACAATGCCTTCACGAGCGCAGGGGAAATGTTTTCTTTGTTTATATTTTCACATTAATAGCCCCCACATTCCTTGTGCTCCCCCACCGCCATACCCAGACTGGGTTCTTCTGGGTATGGATGAACATGTGACTCACTTCCTTTCTGCTCCATTCCCATCTGCTCCAGTTTGTGATCTTCTGTGGTTATACGAGTGCAGTGCAGCTTAGAAATCATCGCATGGTGCTTAGTCTTTAAGATAATCGGGTTAATTCACTAAAGAAAACTTACTCACCTTCCTTCTTTTCGCTGTTGTCCCTTAAAGCACAGGGACCTCTCTTTTCCTCATCCCCTCAATTTATATGATAAAGGAACCCCTCACAATGAAGATATATAAGATGTCACCACTGACTTGTTTTTGAAGGTGCTCCAAGGCTAACATGCTAATCTTTTCTTCACCACTTGGTGGGTCGCCTGTGGTTTACCCATTTGTGAAAAAAGCAGCAGGTTTACTTTAATGGCCCTACATTCCTTGTGTTCCCCCTCCACTCTTTTTTTAGCATGATTGGGTTCTTCTGGGTATGGGTGAACAGATGACTCGCTCCCCTTCTGCTCCATTCCCATCTGTTCCAGTTTGTTATCTTCTGTGGTTATACGAGTGCGGTGCAGCTTAGAAATCATCACTTGGTGATTATGGGGTCAATTTACTATAGAAAAATCACTCCCCTTCATTCCCACATAGTTACTAAGGTTGAATGCACCAGTCCATCCAGTTCAACCTGAGTGAGTGTCTACAATTGTCCCTATCCCTGTAGATTGCACACTCACATCAGTCCCTTCCCTCAAGGAGCCCACAATCCAAGGTCCCCATTCATATACTAGGGCCAATTTTTGGAAGAAGCCAATTAACCTACCTGCATGTCTTTGGAGTGTGAGAGGAAACCGGAATACTCGGAGTAAACCCACGCAGGCACAGGGAGAACATGCAAACTCCAGGCAGGTAGTGTCGTGGTTGGGATTCGAACCAGCGACCCTTTTTTTTCTCTGCTAGGCGAGAGTGCTAACCACTACACCACTGTGCCTCCCACATATTTACATATTGCCCCCTAAAGCACAGGAACTTCTCTCTTGCTCATCCCTTCAATTTATATGTCACCCTCCATTTGTTTTGCTCCCCCCCCTCTTTTTTTTTTAGCAGAAAAGACTGGGTTCTTCTGGGTATGGACTCACTCCCCTTCTGCTCCATTTCCATCTGATCCAGTTTGTGATCTTCAGTGGTTAAATGAGTGCAGTGCAGCATAGAAATCATCACATGGTGCTTGATCTTGAAGATAATGGGGTCAATTTACCAAAGAAAACTCACTCGTCTTCCTCTTTATTGCCATATATTGTCCCTTGGATCACAGGTGTTTCTCCCTTGCCCTTCAATTCACATGGTAAAGGAACCTATCACAATGGAAATATAGAATCTCTTACTGCTGACTTGTTTTTGAAGATGCTCCAAGACTAGCATGCTTACTGTTCCTTCAACATTTGTTGAGTCGCCTGTGGTTTACCCATTTAGGAAAACCCAGCAGGTTCACTTTAATGGTCCCACGTTCTATGCCCTCCCCCACCACATTTTCTAGCAGAAAAGACTGGCTAGCATGGTTATCGTTCCTTCACCACTTGGTGAGTCGCCTGTGGTTTACACATTTGGGAAAAAGCAACAGGTTCACTTTAATGGCCCCACGTTCCTTGTGCTCCACCACCCTTTTTATCAGAAAAGACTGTGTTCTTCTAAGTACGGATGAAGATGTGACTCCCGTTCGTCTCCACTTCCATCTGTTCCAGTTTGTGATTTTCCCCGGTTATATGAGGGCAGTGCAGCTTAGAATTCATAATATGGTGGAATCAACCTTGAAAGTTATGACATAGGACAAATAACACCGATATAATGCTAAACATTTCTTGGAGAGGCTTCATATTACCAGAAGTTAGCGTCGTCTCCCTTAAATAGTGAACCTATAGTGAATCCAACCTTCACCAAGAACCCTTGAAGAAGGTATATGAAGATAACGGGGTCCAGGGTCAATTTTTCTATAGAAAAACTCACTCCATTTCCTCTTTGTTCCTTTACTGTATATTGTTCCTTGAAGCACAGGTAGGTATCCCTTCATCATCCCTTCAATTTATATGGTAAAGGAACCTATGAGGATGAAAATATAGAAGCTGTTACTGCTCCAGGACTAACGTGCTCATGTTTTCTTCACCACTTGGTGAGTCGCCTGTGGTTTACCCATTTAGGAAAACCCAGCAGGTTTACTTTTATGGCCCCACATTACTTGTGCTCCCCCAACACTCGTTTTAGCAGAAAAGACTGGGTTCTATGGACTCACTCCCCTTCTGCTTCATTTCCATCTGATCCAGTTTGTGATCTTCAGTGGTTAAATGAGTGCAGTGCAGCATAGAAATCATCACATGGTGCTTGATCTTGAAGATAATGGGGTCAATTTACCAAAGAAAACACAGTGGTCTTCCTCTTTATTGCCATATATTGTCCCTTGAAGCACAGGTAGTTCTCCCTTGCCCTTCAGTTTATACGGTAAAGGAACCTATCATGATGGAAATACAGAAATTCTTACTGCTGACTTGTTTTTGAAGATGCTCCAAGACTAGCATGCTTACTGTTCCTTCAACGTTTGTTGAGTCGCCTGTGGTTTACCCATTTAGGAAAACCCAGCAGGTTCACTTTGATGGTCCGACATTCTATGCCCTCCCCCACCACATTTTCTAGCAAAAAAGACTGGCTAGCATGGTTATCTTTCCTTCCCCACTTGGTGAGTCGTCTGTGGTTTACACATTTGGGAAAAAGCAACAGGTTCACTTTAATGGCCCCACGTTCCTTGTGCTCCACCACCACCACGCTTTTTAGAAGAAAAGACTGGGTTCTTTGAAGTATGGATGAGCATGTGACTCAATCCCCTTCTGCTCAATTCCCATCTGTTCCAGTTTGTGATCTTCCGTGGTTATACGAGTGCGGTGCAGAAATCATCACTTGGTGGCTGGTATTGAAGATTATGGGGTCGATTTACTAAAGAAAACTCACTCCCCTTCCTCTTTATTCCGACATATTGTCCCTTAAAGCACACAAACTACACTCTTGCTCATCCATTCAATTCATATGTTACCCTTCATTTCTTTTGCTCCCCACCACTATTTTTAGCAGAAAAGATTGGGTTCTGCTTGGTATGGGTGAGCATGTGACTCGCCCCCTTCTGTTCCATTCCCAACTATTACAGTTTGTGATCTTGAGTAGTTATTTGCGTGCAGTGCGGCATAGAATTCATCACATGGTGCTTGGTTTTGAAGATAATGGGGTTAAAGTGGTTGTAAACCCTTACAAGCCACTTTGACCTACAGGTAAGCCTAGATTAAGGCTTACCTGTAGGTCCAAGCAATATCTCCTAAACCTATATGGTTTAGGAGATATTTGCCCAAAAACGGGCACCGCTGTCTATGGCGCATGCGCCGTAGACAGCGGCGCACAGGCGCACTGAGCGCAGCATTCTCAGCGACGGAGCTGCCGCGCGTGTCGGCTCCCGTGCGCATGCGCGGGAGTGACGTCATCGCGGCTTCGCCGAATGACAGCGGCGGAGCTCCGAGACTCCACCAACAAGATGGATGCGGCGGACTACAGGGGACAGCGGCGACTTCGCTGGCTCCTGTGTCAGGTAAGTGACACATAATGGGCTACTATGTGATGCATAGTAGTCCATTATGCTTTGCCTTTGCAGGGAATGAAAGAGGAAGTAAACTCATCAGGGTTTACTTCTTCTTTAATTCACTTAATAAAAACTTCCTCCCCTTCCTCTTTCCCCTATATTGTCCCTTGAAGCACATGTAGTTGGTTGCTGGTAGTCCAGTTATGTAAAAGGAACCTAGCACGATGGAAGTATAGAAGCTGTTACTGTTGACTTGTTTGTGAAGGTGCTCCAAGGCTAGCATGGTTATCTTTCCTTCACCGCTTGGTGAGTCACATGTGGTTTACCCATTTTGGAAAAAAACTGCAGATTCAGTTTAATGACCCCCACATTGCTTGTGCTCCCCCACCACCCCTTTTAGCAGAAATGATTGTGTTATTCTGGGTATGGATGAATATGTGGCTCACTCCCCCTCTGCTCCATTCCCAGCCATTACAGTTTGTGATCTTTAGTGGTTACATGAGTGCAGTGCGGCACAGAAATCAACACACAGTGGTTGGTCTTGAAAATAATGGGTTCAATTTACTAAAGAAAACTCACTCACCTTCCCCTTTTTTTTGCCATAGATTGTCCCTTAATGCACAGGAACTTCTCTTTTACTCATCCCCTCAACTTACAGTGCCTTGCAAAAGTATTCACCCCCATTGGCTTTTTACCTATTTTGTTACTTTACAGCAGGGATATGCAATTAGCGGACCTCCAGCTGTTGCAGAACTAAAAGTCCCATGAGGCATAGCAAGACTCAAGCGTGACACCCAGAGGCGGAGGTGTGATGGGACTTGTAGTTTTGCAACAGCTGGAGGTCCGCTAATTGCATATCCCTGTTTTACAGCCTTTAATTCAATGTTTTTTTTTTTTTATCTGAATAATATGTGATGGATCAGAACACAATAGTCTAAGTTGGTGAAGTAAAATTAGAAAAATATATACATAAAACTATGTTTTCAGAAATAAAAAACTGATAATCGTCATGTGCGTATGTATTCACACCCTTTGTTATGAAGCCCATAAAAAGCTCTGGTGGAACCAATTACCTTCAGAAGTCACATAATTAGTGAAATGATGTCACCTGTGTGCAATCTAAGTGTCACATGACCTGTCATCACATAGACACACCTTTGTGAAAGGCCCCAGAGGCAGCAACACCGAAGCAAGAGGCACCACTAACCAAACACTGCCATGAAGACCAAGGATCTCTTCAGACAAGTAAGGGACGATGTTGTTGAGAAGTACAAGTCAGGTTTAGGTTATAAAAAAAATCCAAATCTTTGATGACCCCCTAGGAGCGCCATCAAATCTATCATACCCAAATGGAAAAAACATGGCACAACAGCAAACCTGCCAAGAGACGGCCGCACACCAAGACTCACGGAGTGGGCAAGGAGGGCATTAATCAGAGAGGAGCACAGAGACCTAAGGTAATCCTAGAGGAGCTGCAGAGTTCCACAGCAGAGACTGGAATATCTGTACATAGAACGACAATAAGCCGTACGCTCCATAGAGTTGGGCTTTATGGCAGAGAGGCCAGAAGAAAGACATTACTTTCAGCAAAAAACAAAATGTCACGTTTTGAGTTTGGGAAAAGGCATGTGGGAGACTCCCAAAATGTATGGAGGAAGGTGATCTGGTCTGATGTATGGAGGAAGGTGATCTGGTCTGATGTATGGAGGAAGGTGATCTGCTCTGATGTATGGAGGAAGGTGATCTACTCTGATGTATGGAGGAAGGTGATCTGGTCTGATGTATGGAGGAAGGTGATCTGCTCTGATGTATGGAGGAAGGTGATCTGGTCTGATGTACGGAGGAAGGTGATCTGCTCTGATGAATGGAGGAAGGTGATCTGCTCTGATGTATGGAGGAAGGTGATCTGGTCTGATGTATGGAGGAAGGTGATCTGGTCTGATGTATGGAGGAAGGTGATCTGCTCTGATGTATGGAGGAAGGTGATCTGTTCTGATGTATGGAGGAAGGTGATCTGGTCTGATGTATGGAGGAAGGTGATCTGCTCTGATGTATGGAGGAAGGTGATCTGCTCTGATGTATGGAGGAAGGTGATCTGCTCTGATGTATGGAGGAAGGTGATCTGCTCTGATGTATGGAGGAAGGTGATCTGGTCTGATGTATGGAGGAAGGTGATCTGCTCTGATGTATGGAGGAAGGTGATCTGCTCTGATGTATGGAGGAAGGTGATCTGCTCTGATGTATGGAGGAAGGTGATCTGCTCTGATGTATGGAGGAAGGTGATCTGCTCTGATGTATGGAGGAAGGTGATCTGGTCTGATGTATGGAGGAAGGTGATCTGCTCTGATGTACAGTGGTGTGAAAAAGTGTTTGCCCCATTCCTCATTTCCTGTTCCTTTGCATGTTTGTCACACTTAAGTGTTTCGGAACATCAAACCAATTTAAACAATAGTCAAGGACAACACAAGTAAACACAAAATGCTATTTGTAAATGAAGGTGTTTATTATTAAAGGTGAAAAAAAATCCAAACCATCATGGCCCTGTGTGAAAAAGTGATTGCCCCCCTTGTTAAAACATACTATAACTGTGGTTGTCCACACCTGAGTTCAATTTCTCTAGCCACACCCAGGCCTGATTATTGCCACACCTGTTCACAATCAAGGCATCACTTAAATAGGAGGTGCTTGACACAGTAAGGTCCACCAGAAGATCCTTAAAAGCTACACATCATGCCGAGACCCAAAGAAATTCAGGAACAATTGAGAAAGAAAGTAATTGAGATCTATCAGTCTGGAAAGGGTTATAAAGCCATTTCCAAAGCTTTGGGAATCCAGCGAACCACAGTGAGAGCCATTATCCACAAATGGCGAAGACATGGAACAGTGGTGAACCTTCCCAGGAGTGGCCGGCCGCCCAAAATTACCCCAAGAGCGCAGCGACGACTCATCCAAGAGGTCACAAAAGACCCCACAACAACGTCCAAGGAACTGCAGGCCTCACTTGCCTCAGTTAAGGTCAGCGTTCATGCCTCCACCATCAGGAAAAGACTGGGCAAAAATGGCCTGCATGGCAGAGTTCCAAGGAGAAAACCACTGCTGAGCAAAAAGAACATCAAAGCTCGTCTCAATTTCTCCACAACACATCTTGATGATCCCCAAGACTTTTGGGACAACATTCTGTGGAGCGATGAGACAAAAGTGGAACTCTTTGGAAGGTGTGTGTCCAAGTATATCTGGCGTAGAAGGAACACTGCATTTCATAAAAAGAACATTATACCAACAGTAAAATATGGTGGTGGTAGTGTGATGGTCTGGGGCTGTTTTGCTGCTTCAGGACCTGGAAGACTTGCCGTGATAAAAGGAACTATGAATTCTGCTGTCTACCAAGAGATCCTGAAGGAGAATGTCCGACCATCTGTTCGTGTACTCAAGCTGAAACGAACTTGGGTTCTGCAGCAGGACAATGATCCTAAACACACCAGCAAGTCCACCACCGAATGGCTGAAGAAAAACAAAATGAAGACTTTGGAGTGGCCTAGCCAAAGTCCTGACCTGAATCCTATTGAGATGTTGTGGTATGACCTTAAAAAGGCCGTTCACGCTCGAAAACCCTCTAATGTAACTGAATTAGGACAATTCTGCAAAGATGAGTGGGCCAAAATTCCTCCAGCCTCATTGCACGTTATCGCAAACGCTTGGTTGCAGTTGTTGCTGCTAAGGGTGGCCCAACCAGTTATTAGGTTTAGGGGGCAATCACTTTTTCACACAGGGCCATGATGGTTTGGATTTTTTTTCACCTTTAATAATAAACACCTTCATTTACAAATTGCATTTTGTGTTTACTTGTGTTGTCCTTGACTATTGTTTAAATTGGTTTGATGTTCCGAAACACTTAAGTGTGACAAACATGCAAAGGAACAGGAAATGAGGAAGGGGGCAAACACTTTTTCACACCACTGTATGTAGGAAGGTGATCTGCTCTGATGTATGGAGGAAGGTGATCTGGTCTGATGTATGGAGGAAGGTGATCTGGTCTGATGTATGGAGGAAGGTGATCTGGTCTGATGTATGGAGGAAGGTGATCTGGTCTGATGTATGGAGGAAGGTGATCTGGTCTGATGTATGGAGGAAGGTGATCTGGTCTGATGTATGGAGGAAGGTGATCTGGTCTGATGTATGGAGGAAGGTGATCTGCTCTGATGTACGGAGGAAGGTGCTCTGGTCTGATGTATGGAGGAAGGTGATCTGGTCTGATGTATGGAGGAAGGTGATCTGCTCTGATGTATGGAGGAAGGTGATCTGCTCTGATGTATGTAGGAAGGTGATCTGCTCTGATGTATGGAGGAAGGTGATCTGGTCTGATGTATGGAGGAAGGTGCTCTGGTCTGATGTATGGAGGAAGGTGATCTGCTCTGATGTATGGAGGAAGGTGATCTGCTCTGATGTATGGAGGAAGGTGATCTGGTCTGATGTATGGAGGAAGGTGATCTGCTCTGATGTACGGAGGAAGGTGCTCTGGTCTGATGTATGGAGGAAGGTGATCTGCTCTGATGTACGGAGGAAGGTGCTCTGGTCTGATGTATGGAGGAAGGTGATCTGCTCTGATGTACGGAGGAAGGTGCTCTGGTCTGATGTATGGAGGAAGGTGATCTGCTCTGATGTATGGAGGAAGGTGATCTGCTCTGATGTATGGAGGAAGGTGATCTGGTCTGATGTATGGAGGAAGGTGATCTGGTCTGATGTATGGAGGAAGGTGATCTGCTCTGATGTATGGAGGAAGGTGATCTGGTCTGATGTATGGAGGAAGGTGATCTGGTCTGATGTATGGAGGAAGGTGATCTGGTCTGATGTATGGAGGAAGGTGCTCTGGTCTGATGTATGGAGGAAGGTGATCTGGTCTGATGTATGGAGGAAGGTGATCTGGTCTGATGTATGGAGGAAGGTGATCTGCTCTGATGTATGGAGGAAGGTGATCTGGTCTCAAGTATGGAGGAAGGTGATCTGGTCTGATGTATGGAGGAAGGTGATCTGGTCTGATGTATGGAGGAAGGTGATCTGCTCTGATGTATGGAGGAAGGTGATCTGCTCTGATGTATGGAGGAAGGTGATCTGCTCTGATGTACGGAGGAAGGTGATCTGCTCTGATGTATGGAGGAAGGTGATCTGCTCTGATGTATGGAGGAAGGTGATCTGGTCTGATGTATGGAGGAAGGTGATCTGGTCTGATGTATGGAGGAAGGTGATCTGGTCTGATGTATGGAGGAAGGTGATCTGGTCTGATGTATGGAGGAAGGTGATCTGGTCTGATGTATGGAGGAAGGTGATCTGCTCTGATGTATGGAGGAAGGTGATCTGGTCTGATGTATGGAGGAAGGTGATCTGGTCTGATGTATGGAGGAAGGTGATCTGGTCTGTTGTATGGAGGAAGGTGATCTGCTCTGATGTATGGAGGAAGGTGATCTGGTCTGATGTATGGAGGAAGGTGATCTGGTCTGATGTATGGAGGAAGGTGATCTGGTCTGATGTATGGAGGAAGGTGATCTGGTCTGATGTATGGAGGAAGGTGATCTGGTCTGATGTATGGAGGAAGGTGATCTGGTCTGATGTATGGAGGAAGGTGATCTGGTGTGATGTATGGAGGAAGGTGATCTGCTCTGATGTACGGAGGAAGGTGATCTGCTCTGATGAGACTAAAATTTAACTTTTTGCCATCAAAGAAAACGCTATTTCTGGGGCAAACCCAACACATCACATAACCCAAAGAACACCATCCCCACTGTGAAACATGGCGGTGGCAGCATCACGCTGTGGGGATGTTTTTCAGTAGTCAGGACTGGGAAACTGGTCAGAGTTGAGGGAAAGATGGATGGTGCTAAATACAGGGATATTCTTGAGCAAAACCTGCAACACTCTGTGTGTGATTTGAGGCTAGGACGGAGGTTCACCTTCCAGCAGGACAATGACCCCAAACACACTGCTAAAGCAACACTTGAGTGGTTTAAGGGGAAACATGTAAATGAGTTGGAATGGCCTAGTCAAAGCCCAGACCTCAATCCAATAGAAAATCTGTGGTCAGATTTAAAGATTGCTGTTCACAAGCGCAAAACCATCCAACTTGAAGGATCTGGAGCAGTTTTGCAAGGAGGAGGAATGGGCAGAAATCCCAGTGGTGAGATGTGGGAAGACTCATAGAGACTTATCCAAAGTGACTTGGAGCTGTGATAGCCGCAAAAGGTTTCTCTACAAAGTATTGACTTTAGGGGGGTGAATAGTTCTGCACATTGACTTTTTCTGTTATTTTGTCCTATTTGTTGTTTGCTTCACAATAAAAATAATAAAAAAATCTTCAAAGTTGTGGGCGTGTTCTGTAAATTAAATGATGCGAATCCTCAAACAATCCATGTTAATTCCAGGTTGTGAGGCAACAAAACACGAAAAATGCCAAGGGGGGTGAATACTTTCGCAAGGCACTGTATATGGTAAAGGAACCCCTCACAATGGAAATATAGAAGCTGTCACCGCTGACTTGTTTATGAAGGTGATCCAGAACTAGCATGCTTATCTTTCCTTCACCACTCCATTCCCAACTATTACAGTTTATGATCTTCAGTGGTTATATGAGCGCGGTGCAGCACAGAAACCACCACACAGTGTTTGGTCTCAAAAATAATGGGATTAATTCACTAAAGAAAACTCACTCAGCTTCTTTATTCCCATATATTGCACGTAGTTGGTAGGTGGTAGTACAGGTGTGTAAAAGGAACCTCTTACGATGGAAGCTGTTACTTGCTAACTTGTCTTTGAAGGTGTTCCAGGACTAGCATGCTTATCTTTCCTTGGTCAGTCTCTGGCCGAACACAAGTATGCCCTTGTACACACGGTCGGAGATTCCGACAGAATGTGTCCTATCGGACCATTTTGTCGGATAATCCGACTGTGTGTGGTCTCCATCGGACTGTTTCCGTTGGAATATCCGACGGACCAAGTTTTCCAACTTGCCGGTAAAATTTTCCGACAAAATGATCCGATCGGACATACTCCGATCATGTGTAGCCTACTCCGACGGACAAAGTGCCACGCATGCTCAGATCAAATTCCTAGACCAAAGCTATTGGCTACTAGCCTGAACGTAGTCCCCGTCGTAATGAAATAACGTCATCACGTTATGTACAATCGGATTTTCCGACAACATAGTCCGACCCGTGTGTATGCAACATCACTTCCGGACCTCTTCCGGAATTAATCCATCGGAATTACTCCGACGGATTTGGTTGACGGAATCTCCGACCGTGTGTACGGGGGCTTTGAGTCTTTCTGATGTTGGGGTGGGATCCCTAATATGCACATGCTTAATTGGCGTGAGCGATTTACAAAGTAGTGGAAAAAAAGGATATAGAAGAATGCCCAAGAGCATGCACCTTTAAAAGCAAGTTAGAAATGGAAGCCTCTATATTTATTGCTAGCAGGGGCGGACTGACCATTCGGGCACTCTGGCACTACCCGAGGGCCCCCGTGCCACTAAGGGGCCCCATCAGGGTTGCCAGCCTCATTAAACCAGGGACAGTATGTAAAAATCTGTGTTTTTTAAAAAATCCCAAGATTATAGCTGCCCCGCCTCTCCAGTACCTTTTCAGTGTCTGTATGTGTGTGTACTGTATGTGTATACTGTGGGTGTATATTGTGTGTCTGTGTGTGTATACTGTATGTGTGTGTGTGTGTATACTGTGTGGCCCCATAATCTATTGCCTGGGGGCCCCATAATCTCCTATTGCCCGGGGGCCCCATAATCTCCTATTGCCTGGGGGCCCTATAATCTCCTATTGCCCGGGAGCCCCATAATCTCCTATTGCCCGGGGGCCCCATAATCTTCTCCTATTGCCCGGGGGCCCCACAATCTTCTCCTATTGCCCAGTGCCCCATAATCTCCTATTGCCCGGAAGCCCCATAATCTCCTATTGCCCGGGAGCCCCATAATCTCCTATTGCCCAGTGCCCCATAATCTCCTATTGCCCGGGAGCCCCATAATCTCCTATTGCCCAGTGCCCCATAATCTCCTATTGCCCGGGAGCCCCATAATCTCCTATTGCCCGGGAGCCCCATAATCTCCTATTGCCCGGGGGCCCCATAATCTTCTCCTATTGCCCGGGGGCCCCATAATCTTCTCCTATTGCCCGGTGCCCCATAATCTCCTAGTGCCCAGGGGCCCCATGAGTTGTCAGTCCACTCCTGATTGCTAGACCCCCTTAAGATTAGGATTAGGGTTGGGTACGGATATTATGGCTGTCTCATGTTCGTGGACAGAATTCCATTGTTTATTGCCTGGCTGCCTCTTCCAAACTCTTTTGATAAAATAGAACACATTCATAGCATGGGAAATGCACATTACATAATAAATTACCCAACAGTTACCCAAATGTTTCTTGAAGGAACTTTGGCACTATTTTAGAGATAATAGTTTATTGGTGGTATTATGCCAGATAATACCTGCCAATAACTTATCTCCCTTTCTTACTCTCAATTTACTTCCATTGATGAAGTGTGTGAGTATGATTGTGGAATGAGCGAGTGACGAGGTTATAGTCTTGTTTTTTTTTTTCTTCTAATTTTAGTCTAGTGATTCGTAATTTTATGTGTGATGAGGACATAGTGACGGTTAGTTACCGTATATACTCGAGTATAGGCCGACCCGAATATAAGCCGAGGCCCCCAATTTACCCCCAAAAAAACTGGCAAACTTATTGACTCGTGTATAAGCCGAGGGTAAGACATGCCTGTCCATCCCTGTGTGTGTGTCCGTCCATCCCTGTGTGTCCGTCCATCCCTGTGTGTCCGTCCATCCCTGTGTGTCCGTCCATCCATCCCTGTGTGTGTGTGTGTCCATCCATCCCTGTGTGTGTGTGTCTCCATCCATCCATCCATCCATCCCTGTGTGTGTGTGTCTCCATCCATCCATCCATCCCTGTGTGTGTGTGTATCCATCCGTGTGTGTGTGTGTGTGTGTGTGTGTGTGTGTGTGTGTGTGTGTGTCCAGCCTACCTGTGTCCCGAGCCTTTGTCCCGAGCCTCCGTCCCGTGCCGGGCCTCCTTGCCTCCGTGCCTCGCCGCCGTGCCTTGCCTCCGTCCCGTCCCGTCCCGTCCCGTGCCGTGCCTTGCCTTGCCTCCGTCCCGTGCCCTCTTCGTTCGTCGGCGCCTCGGCGGCCATTGTAAAATTCAAAAGCTGCGCCGCCGCCTTCGCCTGTGATAGGCGGAACACTGAATTTCCCAGCAGCCTGTGTTCCGCCTATCACGTACATCGTATCATCCTCGTCCGTAGTACGAGGATGATACGATGTCCGTGATAGGCGGAACACAGGCTGCTGGGAAATTCAGTGTTCCGCCTATCACAGGCGAAGGCGGAGCCGGAGGCGCGGCTTTTGAACTATAGAATGGCCGCTGTCTGTCTGCTCGACACGCTGATCGAGCGGGCAGACAGCGATGACTCGAGTATAAGCCGAGGGGGGCACTTTCAGCCTCAAAAAAGAGGCTGAAAATCTCGGCTTATACTCGAGTATATACGGTAAGTTATAAAGTTTGTAAAAGAAAAAAATATATATATACAGTACTGTGTTCCGTCAGGGTGAGGTCAGGACTTTGTACAGGACAGTCAAGTTTCTCCACCCCAAACTCGCTCATCCATGTCTATATGGACCTTGCTTTGTGCACTGGTCCAAATCAGTTGGTGGAGGGGGGATTACGGTGTTGGGTTCTTTTTCAGGGGTTGGGTTTGGCCCCTTAGTTCTAGTGAAGGGAACGCTTAAGGCGTAAACATACAAAGAAATTTTGGACAATTTCATGGTCCCAACTTTGTGGGAACAGTTTGGGGACGGCCTCTCCCTGTTCCAACATGGGGCAACAATGCACAAAGCAAGGTCCATAAAGACATGGATGAGCGAGTTTGGACCTTTATGGACCTTGCTTTACGCACTGGTGCGCAGTCATATTGGAACAGGAAGGGGCCGTCCCCAAACTGTTCCCACAAAGTTGGGACCATGAAATTGTCCAAAATTTCTTGGTTTGCTGACACCTTAAGGCCGCGTACACACGCGGGGACTGTTCGCCCAACTTTGTCCATCAAACAGTTTCAGCAAACAGTCCGCTCAAAATTAGCATGGACGGACATGGCCACACACGACGAACGAACAGTTTGCTGAAACCGTGCGCGATGACGTGAACGGCACGTACGACGGGACTAGAAAACGACGTCCTATACACTGCAATGCAAACTTCGGCGTGTAAATCCTTTCTGAGCATGCGCGGAACTTAGTTTGACGAACAAGCCTACACACGAGGGGACTGTTCGCTGAAACAAAGTTTCAGCGGACAGTTTTTCGGAATTTCCGAAAAACCTTGTTCAGCGGACTGTTCGCTGAAACTGTCCGCTGAAAGCCCACACACGAGCGGACTGTCCGCCGAAACACTGTTCGGCGGACAAAGTTGGGCGAACAGTCCCCGCGTGTGTACGCGGCCTTAGAGTTCCCTTCACTGGAACTAAGGGGCCAAGCCCAACCCCTGTAAAATACCCCCCACACCATAATCCCCCCCCCCCCCCACTCCATAATCCCCCTCTCCACCAAATGATTTGGACCGGTGCACAAACCAAGTTCCATAAAAGACATGGATGAGCGAGTTTGGGGTGGAGGAACTTGACTGGCCTGCACAGTCCTGACCTCAACCCGATAGAACACCTTTTGGTGAATTAGAGCGGAGACTGTGAGCCAAGGGCTTCTCGTCCAACATCAGTGCCCGATAGTGATGGACGAACTTCCGACGGGACGTTTCGCGAACGCGAAACGCGAACGGGCACAAACGTTCGCGAAAACGACCGTTCGCCGCGGGCTCCATTGACTTCAATGGGAGGCGAATTTCGCAAACCTTTAGGTCGAATTTGCGGCCACGGGGTAATTATTAGGGGGTAGCACGCAGTCCCACCACCTGGACAATAGCATAATACATGTATGAGGTGAATTTGGGATCGATAACTACAAGCATTTTTTTTTTATTTGGGAAATTGTTCTGACAATTCAGGACTATGGAGCTAATGAAGGCAATGGAGGAGAGGGAAGGTCAGGGACCAGGGTAGGCAAACAAGAGGGTGCAGGAGATACAGAGCACTGACAGCAGCACCGTAATACAGAGCACTGACATCAGCACCGTGACATACAGCGCTGACAGCAGCTCCGTGACATACAGCGCTGACAGCAGCTCCGTGACATACAGCGCTGACAGCAGCTCCGTGACATACAGCGCTGACAGCAGCTCCGTGACATACAGCGCTGACAGCAGCTCCGTGACATACAGCGCTGACAGCAGCACCGTGACATACAGCGCTGACAGCAGCTCCGTGACATACAGCGCTGACAGCAGCTCCGTGACATACAGCGCTGACAGCAGCTCCGTGACATACAGCACTGACAGCAGCTCCGTGACATACAGCGCTGACAGCAGCTCCGTGACATACAGCGCTGACAGCAGCACCGTGACATACAGCGCTGACAGCAGCTCCGTGACATACAGCGCTGACAGCAGCTCCGTGACATACAGCGCTGACAGCAGCTCCGTGACATACAGCACTGACAGCAGCTCCGTGACATACAGCGCTGACAGCAGCTCCGTGACATACAGCGCTGACAGCAGCACCGTGACATACAGCGCTGACAGCAGCTCCGTGACATACAGCGCTGACAGCAGCTCCGTGACATACAGCGCTGACAGCAGCTCCGTGACATACAGCGCTGACAGCAGCTCCGTGACATACAGCGCTGACAGCAGCTCCGTGACATACAGCGCTGACAGCAGCTCCGTGACATACAGCGCTGACAGCAGCTCCGTGACATACAGCGCTGACAGCAGCTCCGTGACATACAGCGCTGACAGCAGCACCGTAAGCAGCCCCAGGAGGAAGTCAGCACAGCACAGGGATGGTGTGATCCCCTCATAATAAGAACCCCCAGGAGGAAGTCAGCACAGCACAGGGATGGTGGGAGCCCCTCATAATAAGAACCCCCAGGAGGAAGTCAGCACAGCACAGGGATGGTGGGAGCCCCTCATAATAAGAACACCCAGGAGGAAGTCAGCACAGCACAGGGATGGTGGGAACCCCTCATAATAAGCAGCCCCAGTAGAAATATGACACCGCTCAACCTCTTCAAAGAGGAGGGTAGGGGCATATAGTACGGTGTGCTTTTTTGGGTCAGGGAAGTGAGCCAAATGAATTAAGAAGGTCTGTGTGCTTGATTCCAAAAATTGTTTATAGACATATACATGGTCTACTGATCACATGTGTTGAATTCCTCCGAGATCCATGCCTCATTCATTTTTAGAAATGTGAGGTAGTTAACACTGTCGTGAGCTAGGCGAGTACGCTTATCGGTCACAATCCCCCCTGCTGCGCTGAACGTCCTTTCGGACAGGACACTGGATGAGGGGCAAGCCAACAGTTCGATTGCAAATTGGGCAAGCTCTGGCCAGAGGTCAAGCCTGCCCACCCAGTAGTCTAGGGGTTCATCACTCCTCAGAGCGTCCACATCGGCCGTTAACCCAATGTAGTCGGACACCTGACGGTCTAGGCGTTCCCTGATGCTGGATCCGGATGACACCTGTCGATGGGTCGGCTGAAAGAATGACCTCATATCCGAAGTCACCAACACATCTTCAAACCGGCCTCTTCTTGCAGGCGCTGTTGGATTGGTACCCGCAAATCCTTCTCTGGGAGTGGGAATTGCTCCTCTGCCAGCGCACGCAAAAGCAGAATGCAGCATTTCTCGAAGCAAGGCCTGGAAGTGCTGCATTCTGACAGCCCTCTGCGACGGCGGTAACATTTCCGCCATTTTGTGTTTGTACCGGGGATCTAAGTACGTTGCCACCCAGTACTGGTCCTTGACCCTCATGCTTTTTATACGGGGGTCCCTATTAAAACACTGGAGCATGAAGGCCCCCATTTGCACTCAAGCGGAAGGTATGTGGTGGTGGTGGTGTTGTTGGTGGTAGTGTCTTTGGGGGTGCACATAGCAGAGAGTGAAGAAGAGGGTGCAGATCGAGAGGATGAGGAGGGTGCAGAAGAATAAGGCTGAGTGAGCCACTCAACCAAGTCTGGTGCGTCCTTTAAAGTAATTGAACGCACCTTCTGCAACTTCCCACTTTGGCTCAAGGCTGTTGCTCCTGCCCTACCCCTACCACCCCTGCGGAAGGGCCTGCCTCTTCCTCTGCCTGTCATTTTTTAAATCACCCTGTGACAAAACTCTTAGTCCCTATACCGCTGAAGGACTGCTGCAGTATAGGGCAGCGGTCAGCAGTAGTGCACGTCAACCCTATGTATTGTGGACCGATAGCGGTCCTTACAGAACAGCAGACTGTACTGCACTCAGGCCTATGTACCGTAGCACCCTATACCAAGTTACCAGTCCTTATAAGAACTTTTGTGGACCAAGCAGGTTGTGTGTTAGTGATTAGCAGACTGTACGTCAGTCCCTATACCAATGAAGGACTGCTGCAGTATAGGGCAGCGGTCAGCAGTAGTGCACGTCAACCCTATGTATTGTGGACCGATAGCGGTCCTTACAGAACAGCAGACTGTACTGCACTCAGGCCTATGTACCGTAGCACCCTATACCAAGTTACCAGTCCTTATAAAAACTTTTGTGGACCAAGCAGGTTGTGTGTTAGTGATTAGCAGACTGTACGTCAGTCCCTATACCAATGAAGGACTGCTGCAGTATAGGGCAGCGGTCAGCAGTAGTGCACGTCAACCCTATGTATTGTGGACCGATAGCGGTCCTTACAGAACAGCAGACTGTACTGCACTCAGGCCTATGTACCGTAGCACCCTATACCAAGTTACCAGTCCTTATAAAAACTTTTGTGGACCAAGCAGGTTGTGTGTTAGTGATTAGCAGACTGTACGTCAGTCCCTATACCAATGAAGGACTGCTGCAGTATAGGGCAGCGGTCAGCAGTAGTGCACGGCAACCCTATGTATTGTGGACCGATAGCGGTCCTTACAGAACAGCAGACTGTAACGCACTCAGGCCTATGTACCGTAGCACCCTATACCAAGTTACCAGTCCTTATAAGAACTTTTGTGGACCAAGCAGGTTGTGTGTTAGTGATTAGCAGACTGTACGTCAGTCCCTATACCAATGAAGGACTGCTGCAGTATAGGGCAGCGGTCAGCAGTAGTGCACGGCAACCCTATGTATTGTGGACCGATAGCGGTCCTTACAGAACAGCAGACTGTAACGCACTCAGGCCTATGTACCGTAGCACCCTATACCAAGTTACCAGTCCTTATAAGAACTTTTGTGGACCAAGCAGGTTGTGTGTTAGTGATTAGCAGACTGTACGTCAGTCCCTATACCAATGAAGGACTGCTGCAGTATAGGGCAGCGGTCAGCAGTAGTGCACGGCAACCCTATGTATTGTGGACCGATAGCGGTCCTTACAGAACAGCAGACTGTAACGCACTCAGGCCTATGTACCGTAGCACCCTATACCAAGTTACCAGTCCTTATAAGAACTTTTGTGGACCAAGCAGGTTGTGTGTTAGTGATTAGCAGACTGTACGTCAGTCCCTATACCAATGAAGGACTGCTGCAGTATAGGGCAGCGGTCAGCAGTAGTGCACGGCAACCCTATGTATTGTGGACCGATAGCGGTCCTTACAGAACAGCAGACTGTAACGCACTCAGGCCTATGTACCGTAGCACCCTATACCAAGTTACCAGTCCTTATAAGAACTTTTGTGGACCAAGCAGGTTGTGTGTTAGTGTTTAGCAGACTGTGCGTCAGTCCCTATACCGCTGAAGGACTGCTGCAGTATAGGGCAGCGGTCAGCAGTAGTGCACGTCAACCCTATGTATTGTGGACCGATAGCGGTCCTTACAGAACAGCAGACTGTAACGCACTCAGGCCTATGTACCGTAGCACCCTATACCAAGTTACCAGTCCTTATAAGAACTTTTGTGGACCAAGCAGGTTGTGTATTAGTGTTTAGCAGACTGTGCGTCAGTCCCTATACCGCTGAAGGACTGCTGCAGTATAGGGCAGCGGTCAGCAGTAGTGCACGGCAACCCTATCTATTGTGGACCGATAGCGGTCCTTACAGAACAGCAGACTGTACCGCACCCAAGCCTATGTACCGTAGCACCCTAGACAGACCAAGTTACCAGTCCTTATAAGAACTTTTGTGGAACAAGTGAGTTGTGAATGATTAGCAGACTGCAGCAGAAGGGCAGCAGTCAAGTATAATATTCTTTCTATATTTGGAAGAAAGAATATTATACGTGTACAAGCCTATTACCGTACCACTGATACCAGTCCTGAAAAGAACCTTTGTGGAACTAATAGTAACAGCAAGTCTTTAAAATTATCCTCACTGCCTGACACACTGCTTCCTGCCTGTCCCTATACAAATTGGCAAAAAAGAGTAGGCTGGAACGATTAGCTGGAACAGCTCTTTTGTGGACCTGATAGTAACAGCTAATGATGATGATGATGATGATGATGAAGAAAGACTAATCTGGCTGAGCTGTCCCTAAAATAGCAGCATACAGCGCTCTGTCCCTTTATCTAAACTGACAAAAGAAACTCAGGCTGCTGACCTAACACCTATACCAGTCCTGAAAAGAACTTTTGTGTACCAAATAGCTAGCGTTTTCTCTGTCCCTACTCCACACAGGATCCTTTCCCTACAGTGACAGAAGAAAGAATGTAAAATGGCCACCGGATCGGGTGTATTTATAGGTTAGGGGGAATGTCCAAGTGTCCATGAGCTGTCATGTCTCAATTGGTTGTCCTGTAACACATGATAAACGTGTCACGAAAGGTTAAAGTTCTTGTATACATTAAACACGTAAGTCCGCCGGGGCGAACGACGGAAAAAGGCGTTCGAACCCGCGGACGGCGAAAGTCGGAAATTCGCCGCGAAACGACCGCCGGGCGAACCGTTCGGCCATCACTAGTGCCCGACCTCACAAATGCTCTTCTGGAAGAATGGTCACACATTCCCATAGACACATCTCCTAAACCTTGTGGACGGCCTTCCCAGAAGAGTTGAAGCTGTTATCGCTGCAAAGGGCGGAGCCAACTCAATATTGAACCCTACAGACTAAGACTGGGAGGACATTAGAGCATACAGCATACACAGTACTGTGCAAAAGTCTTTGGCAGGCGGGATGGTAATGCTGTAAATGAAGAAGGCTTTCAGAAATAGAATTCTTAATAGTTTATTTTTTATCAGTTAACAAAATGGAAAGTAACTGAAAAGAAGAGAAATACAAATCCAATCAATAGTTGGATTTGGATTTTTTTACCCCCTTTTTGCCTTCCTTGTCTTCGGCATGTCACCTAAAAGCCATTCGTCCAGGGAATCTGCAAGTACATTCGTTCTTTGTGAATTTGGAAAAAAAACGAATGTCCTTTAGGGTATTTTTTTTTCTTCTGAACGAATGTTTTTTTTTCTTTCGCTTTGAGTTTATTGATTTTTCAAGAAGTTTAGTACAGTCAGAAGAGGAGCGCGCAATGATACCCATTGTGCAGCTTATAACATATTAAATATAATTCCAAGCTGGTCAAGAACACAAATGTTTGCAAACAGCGTAACATAGTATTGACCATAGGATAACAAAAGAAACCTGATGATCATGGGCGTCCGCAGGTAGGGGCAAGAGGGGTCAAGTGCCCCCCCCCCCCTGGAATCAGGGATCAGATCTTAAATTCAGCACAGTTCCATCACTATTAGGGTGACACCATTAAGGTTCTGTCAAGCCCCCCCATCAGTGTAGTGTGACTGCGGGGCTCTTTTCCCTGCTCAGTCCAGCAGAGAACTCAGCGGCGCTGTGACAGGAGAAAGGTTAGCTGTGGGCTATCAGGTTTCCCCCAGTCACCCCTCCCCCCTTTCTCCTGTCAGGGAGAAGAGACGACGGCTCTCACTAGGTTCCTCGCACAGCTTCCTTTCCGCTCCGTTCCTTCCCTATTGGCCACAACTGAGGGCCAATCAAAGGAGACTAGGAGAGGAGAGCATCATGGGACATGTAGTCCCAAAGATTGGCAGCCCCATTTTCCACAGAGAGGAGACTACAGCTCGATCAAGAGAGAGATTGAGAGACTGCCACCTGGAAAAAAGCTGAGGGAGAGAGTGCTACAGGACAAAGAATGAGGAGTGTGCTGGGCGGAAGCCAGAGAGAGAGCCAAGCTGCCCAGCGCCACCAGAGAGAGAGCTACACTGCCCCGTGCCACCAGAAAGAGAGCTACACTGCCCAGCACCACCAGAGAGCCATGCTTTCCAGCACCACCAGAGAGAGCCATGCTGCCCAACGCCACCAGAGAGAGCCACACTGCCCAGCACCGCTATAGAGAGAAAGACTGAGCCACTGCCAGGGTACAGACATGCTACACTACTGACCCGAGTCGCCCCTGGGTAACCCAGAGTGAGCGATCGTCCAGCTGGAGGGATCACTGCTGTAGTTTCGCTGGGTCTGGTAAGAGGGCCTGTCATCCATTATTCATTACTTATCCTAGGGACTGTACTACGCCTGCAGTCTCTGACCATGATAATGTGATAATGACATTGTCGAAAAGGGGCGGTGCATGGGTGACTCTAAAATTATGCCCCCCCCTGAAAAAATTTCTACGGACGCCCATGCTGATGATATATTAATTATCTAATCAAATGGAAAATAGAAAGAAGAATTATGAACATATATTGATCTGTAATGAAAATGCTGAAAATCTTGTTCCGCACAAGGGAACTTCCACCATATTTGGTGGTCATGCCCAATTCCACGAACCTTCTGGTCCAACCTGTCTTCGAAAAACAACTCTACAACCTGACCCAACTAGAGCCCTTTTAAATCTCAATCCGCCAAATCTATCCCAACACCAATTTAAACTTCTCTTGCCGGGCATAACGGCAGCCAAACAAATCGTTGCCAAATCCTAGAAAACTTCCAGCCTCTGTGTCCTTGCGGTCAAAAAACAAGTCCACGCAAGCGATGATCCACACTAAAATAGAGGCGATCGTATCTGATAAGGTAGCCAAATTCGAAAGCCCTTTGGTCCCCTTGGGTGACACACTTTCTCCCACCCAATTTTGATGAATCCCTTTTACTCCCATAGGAGGCATCCTCACCAACGTATCTCTCGACCAACCTACCTACTACTAGCTAACAAAACCTAGGACCTCACACCTACCCTCACCCTCTCCACTCTCCCCCACTAATCTTCTCCTCCCCCCCCCCTCTTTACCCTATTCTCGGTTCTAAATATCCTACCTCCCCATTCCTGTAGGTAGTTGTCATTTTACAACTCTTTTCTATAGTTGAACCTATCGCCAGGTCAATTGTTTGACTCTTATTATACGGTTGCTTTACAGTTAACAACAATATTCTATACACATCAGCTTATTGGTTCTCTGGGATTTCATCCCTAGACTTAACAACCTTCTCCTTGCTCGCTAGCGCTGGCTTTTCTAATGTTCCTACCGCAAGTTTAGCCCATACTTGTGTAGCGCTGACATTCTTGCTTATTGATGTGGTTATGTATACTTTAATGTAAGGTTTATGGACATTACTGTGGTTCTGTACCAGAGCCATCTAGTGACTAAATATGGATAAAGCACCTGTATATTTTTATTTGAGAACAACCTAAAGACTTGGACAGGAAGTGACTGTTGTTTGGATTGTGAAGGTTGACCTTGTTACCCAGGAGTCTGTGTGATCTACCCAAGAACACTCTCTTACACAGTGCATGCTGGGTAGGGGATAAAAAGGACCTGAGCGGCCATTTGAGGTCTCTTGGGATCACGCTGCCTGCCTGTGGGGAGGCTTCCCGGAGACAGCGGCCTGTAGGCATCGCAGAACGTCAGCCTGTTCGGTTGTGAAGAGACCTGATGGAGCCGGACAGACGGAGACCGGATTGAGAAGGTCCAGAGACACTCAGCCGAGAATCGGAGAACCAGATTAATTTCAGCGGAGCGATACAGTGCGTCTGGCCCAGCTGACTGAGAGACAAGCTACAGTCACCAGACTAAAGTGATCACGCGGAACTCTGATCCAGTTGGTGAGCGGGTTACGGCCCACCGTTTGTTAACTTTTGCACACAGTTGGACTCACATACAGGCCTCGCTTGAATCTGTGGTTCCACGGAGGAGTAGCAGAGCAACTGACGCTGGAGGCCTATCTACCTTGGCGCCTCAAGCATTGTAGATAAATTATTGAAATTACACCAGGAGCACTTCAGCTTAACCTTCCACAGACTTTTGGATTACAAATAACAAAGGAGTGACTTTTACCTAGCGAAGAAAGAAGACCCCAGATAAAGTACTTTAAGTGAGATTTCACGTTTAGCCTTTAAAGTAGGGGGAGCTCCCAGGTCTATATATACTATATATATATATATATATATATATATATATATATACAGTTAATATTGTTTTCATATTGAAATATATTGTGCTGTCGCCCTACGTTGGGATGACAGCACAATTTCTGCAACCACCTGTCTATATATTTTGCAGTAAACAATATTTCTGGTTAAGTATCCAGTTGTGTGGCGTACTGTGTTTTCCCCACCAGGTGGAGTCAGTGGACCCTGAGGATATAATACAGGTACTTTGCATTGTCTTATATTGCACTGTATTACATTGCTCCACAGCTGTGTCAAGGGGATTGAGTTAAGTTAGTGGGGTTTCTCGGTAGATTGCAGGCCCAATTCAAACCAACAGCTCCTTCGGGGGTCAGTGCTACACTTGGACAATGGTTTGTCTTCACACCACTACACCCATTTCTATGCACTTGGTCATCCTTAGAAAACTTCTGACATCTCAGGGGGGGGTGAGTTGTCCTCCCCCCGTGACACAGTGAGTCCCCAATTGGGGTGTCTGGCGGCACTAAGACGATGACCCCACCTTCTGCTTAACTCTCAGGATAGACTACATTGAGCCCACGTGTTTCCTACAATGGTTTTGCCAATCATACACGTTCATGCGAAACCTGTTTATAATGATCCAATGTATGGCTAACACTGTTTCTCTTCTGTATTGTCATTACTGATACATTAATAAAAACATTGAACGAGAAAATGCTGAAAATCATTTCTAGGTTTAGATGCCCAAAAAATGATACATTGATACAAACGTCATTGAAACGTATATATCTTTAACCACTTGCTTACTGGGCACTTAAACCCCCCTCAGTCCCAGACCAATTTTCAGCTTTCAGCGCTGATGCACTTTGAATGACAATTGCGCGGTCATACAACACTGCACCCAAATGAAATTTTTATCATTTTTTTCCCCACAAATAGAGCTTTCTTTTGGTGGTATTTAATTACAGCTGGGAGTTTTATTTTTTGCAAAAAAAAAAAAAAAATAATGTTTAATAGTTTGTTATAAAATTTTGCAAACAGGTCATTTTTCTCCTTCATTGAAGTGCGCTGATGAGGCGGCACTGATAGGCTGCACTGGTGGGCACTGATAGGCTGCATTGGTGGGCACTGATAGGCTGCACTGGTGGGCACTGATAGGCATAGTTAAGGCGGCACTAATAGGCACAGATAAGGCGGCACCGATGGGCACAGATAAGGCGGCACTGATGAGCAAAGATGGGCACAGATAAGATGGCACGGATGGGTGGCACAGATGGGTGGCACGGATGGGTGGCACTAAGGGGCACTGATAGGTACCACTGATAGATGGGACTGATGGGCACTGATAGGTGGCACTGATTGGTGGCTCTGATAGGTGGCACTGCTGGGCACTGATGGGCGGCACTGCTGGGCACTGGTAGATGACACTGATGGGCACGGATATGTGGCACTGGGGTGCAGCACCTTTGTTGAGGCAGATTGTGGGCACTGCTGGGTGGCACTGTGGGCACTGCTGGGTGGCACTGCTGGGTGGCACTGTGGGCACTGCTGGGTGGCACTATGGGCACTGCTGGGTGGCACTGACGGGGGGCACTTATTTTTGTAACATCTTTATTGATGAGGGGGCAGGTGGGCACTGGCAGGGGGCAGGTGGGCACTGGCAGGGCTGGCCGTGATCGGGACTGATGTCCCGATCACGGCCGCCGGTGATCGGCTTTTTTTTTTCTCTTCGCGCTGTCAGCGCGAGGAGGAATAATAGCCGATTAGCGGCTCCATTATATCACATGATAAGCTGTCATTGGCTGACAGCTGATCACGTGATAAGGGGTCGGGATCGACCCCTTGCTCTGATCGGTGATCAGGCGAGTCTCATAGACTCGCCGATCACAGAGCGTGCCGCACGCGCCCCTCAGGGGGCGCGCAGGCCGCTCGTGCACGGGACTACGTCAATAGACGTAGTCCCGGAAAAGGAGATCCGCGCTGTAGCCGTCATTCGGCTATAGCGCGGGTCCCAAGTGGTTAAAGGAGTAAAAAGAAGGAACAGAAGACTAGAGGAAAGAGAAGGAATGATACCAGCCAGTGAATATTTGTAAGACATAGATCACAATTGGTTCAGGAAGCAGAAACTTAGGGGGGTGGGGGTATTAAGGAAGGTATGGGGGTCCTAAGGACCTGGCCAGAAGATCCCACGACCTGTTAATATTTCAAAGTGAATGTAGAGAGTGGTTAAGGTTGAGGTCACAAGTATATTCTAGCCAAGGGGATTGATTGTTCAAAAATTTTGGTAAAATTGTAGTATTTCAAAGTTGTTAAAGCGGTTGGATACCGATGGACGTTTTTTTTTTCTTCTTCCTGCAAGGTAAAGTCATATTGTGCTAGTATGCATCTCATTCTAGCACATTATGTGAAACTTACCTTAAAAAAAAAGCTGTTCCAGCACCGCAATGTCAGCGCTGCAGCCACTTCCATCTTCACCTGTCTTGCTTTCCGGGTTCGCCGGCTCCGGCTCTGTGACTGGCGGGAGATGTTACTCCCGTGCTTATGCACGGGAGTCGCCGGGCGTGGCGCAGGGCTCGGAAAGGAACAGCAAGGTTAGCCGTTCCTTTAGAGCGCATGCGCCGGTGATGTCACTGGCTGCATGCAATGTAAATATCTCCTAAACTGGGCACGTTTAGCAAATATTTACGCTACCTATAGGTAAGCCTTATTATAGGTAAATGTTGGCAGAGAAAGTTTACTTCCTCTTTATGGTCGAAGGCATAAGCATATTCTAGCCACTGGGAACCAAACTTTCAAAAATTTGGGTAACATTTTTGTATTTTCGAAGTGAGAATAGAGGGTGGTTGAGGCTGAAGAGATCACGAGTATATTGTAGCCATGGGTAACAATTTAAAAAAAATCTGGAGTGAGAGTTTCCTTTGAAAAATAATCCATTGCTTTACTTTCGTAAAGGTTCAAATAGTGTGATCTCCAGGCTATAGCTTGTCAGGGCTGGGCTCAGCCCTTCCTTCTCTGAGCTGGCCACTCAGCTGTCGGCTAATTGCCAGCTCCTATCTCTCCACAGTGACTCACCTGTTGATGATATCCTGCTCGTCAGTCCTGTCTACTTAAGCCGTCCAGTCCAGATGATCTCTGCTTTTGCCTTGGTCACATCTCTAGAGACTATCTCCTGTGTTCCTGTTAAAGACTTGCTTGGCTGACATTCCTTCTGGCTCCAGATCCTGCTTGCTGTTCTACTACGCTCATCTCCGGCTCCCTGACGTTTTGGCTTGTCTGACTATCCGTTCCGGTTCCTGAACTCTGACTATGTTTTGACTACATTTACTCTGTTTACCTTTTATTATTATTATTATTTTTTTTTTTTACTTCTGTCTCAGTCTGATTCATGGTTTCTGACATAGCTATAGTGTGATGGGTGGCTAGAAAGAAAAAGGTTGTCGGCTTCTGTTTATTAGTGGTAAGGTCAGAGACGGGTCTTGGAAGTCGTGCTTCCCAAGGTGAAAGAATGTATTTTCATTATGGGCAGTGGTAAAATATCAACGTTATGGCCACCAGATTAAGGAGCATGGAGGAGCATAAGGATTAAATATGTCTTGGTAACAAGAGATGCAATGGGATTTGTTCACTAAAACTGGTGAGTGCAAAATCTGGCGCAGCTGTGCATTGGCAGCCAATCAGCTTCTAACTTCAGCTTGCTCAATTAAGCATTGACAATAAAACCTGGAAACTGATTGGTTTCTATGCAGAGCTGCACCACATTTTGCGCCCTCCAGTTTTAGTAAACCAACCCCAATAATGGTTACATTCATTTGCTAATTCCCTCTAGCGTTCCCGGGAATCGTTACATTGCTTCTCTTGCTACTAAGCCTCCTGTGCTCCTCAGCCCCATCTAGTGGTCATAATGCAGTATTTTACTACTGCTCATAAAAAAAAAGAACATTCATTCAGAAAAGAAAATCGCCTAAAGGACATTCGTCTGGAAGAATGGCTATGTGAATATTTTTTTTTTTCTAAATAGACCCATTTAACCACGTCCCGCCAGCCATATAGTAAAATAAAAGGTAAAATAAAAAGGCGTCTCTCGTTCTGGGAGGACTGCATATGACACGGTCCCACTCTCGCCGAGCTTAGGCGGCGATAGACGGCGCGCTGTGTTCCTGGGACACGACGCATCCCCGATCTCAGTAAAGAGCCGATAACGATGCTCTTTAACCACTTGGCACCCGCCATATAGCAATATGATGTCGGTAAAGTAGTTGCGATATCCTGACCGGACGTCATATGACGTCGCCAGGATATCAAGCCGCTGCGCACCCACGGGGGCATGCATCACGGTGATCGTTGTTCCGGTGTGTCAGTCTGACCCACCGCAACTCCGATCTAGGTAAATAGTCTCTGACAGAGACTCTTTACCAAGTGATCAGCCTTGTCCAATCACGGCTGATCACGATGTAAACATGATCGGCTTTTCCTCACTGTATTGATTATCAGCACAGCCCCCCCCCCAAGGGTGCTCACACTGGACCACCAGGGACGCCACTAGGACCACCAGGGATGCCCACCACTAAACACCACCAGGTATGCCACCCATGGCCACCAGGGATGACAATCAGTGCCCACAATGGATGCCAATCAGTGCCCACATTGGGCATCATCATTTGGCACTTATTGGCATCCATCATTACCATCCATTCATGTACATCAGTGCCACCTATCAGTGCCCATCTGTGCCACCTATCAGTGACCATCAGTGCCACCTGTGTGTACCCATCGGTGCTGTATATCAGTGCCACATATTAGTGCCCATCATCAGTGCCCATCAATGCCACCTCATCAGTGCCACCTCATTGGTGCCACCTCATCGGTGCCCATCAGTGCCGCCTTATCAGTGCCCGTCAGTGCAGCCTCATCAGTGAAGGAGAAAACTTACTTATTTACAAAGTTTTGTAACAAAAACAAAAAAATGTATTTTTTCAAAATCTTCGTTCTTTTTTTAATTTATTTAGCAGAAGATAAAAATCCCCAGAGGTGATCAAATACCACCAAAAGAAAGCTCTATTTGTGGGAACAAAATGCTAAAAATTTAGTTTGGGTACAGCGTAGCATGACCGCGCAATTGTCATTCAAAGTGCGAAAGCTGAAAATTGGTCTGGGCGGGAAGGTGTATGAGTGCCCCGGAATGGAAGTGGTTAGCCATGTGATCAGCTGTGTGTCCAATCACAGCTGATCGCAAGTAAACAAGGAAACGACCGGTTATCGGCTCTCCTCACCTCACACGGACAGCGGGTCAGGAGCGGATGCGAGGCAAACCGCGCTCTGTGTGTCTTATGGACACACACAGCCGACTCATAATACTAATATAAAGCAATAGAGTGAGCAATGCCCAGAGTGCCAACTTGCCTCTGCTTTGCTACATTCTATTTCTTGAACTTTTTTTAAATGTTTTTTTTTTTTTTTTCACTTCTTTTATGTAACTGACTTTTCAGATCTTCCTGGAATCGGAGAGATCTGAGTGGCTCCGTCCCGCGGCTCTTTGATGCTGTTTTGCGTGAAACGTTTTCATTTCATTGGTAGTCAGCACATATCACACACAAATTCCCTCTGACTTCCAAAATTGTTTCAGCTGATCCAAGCCTCTGCCCCATAAATGAATTCAGGATGTACGGGGGCCGGAGTGATGAGGGACAGATTATTGAACGGCGTGTTTAAACATTCCCGATTGAAACGTTTATGAAATCCGTACACACAAGGCTGCCGGGCTGAAATGTGACAACAGTTGGGCTAAACATTTCTTAGATTTCCCCTTTTTTGGTCAATTGCCTGACGTGAGGCCTTGACTGGCTTTTCAACAGTTGGAAAAAAAAGTGTTCGCTGTCCGCAAACCAAATCAGTTTAGCGAGGACCGCCTGAAGGTTCCACCCCAGTGAATACGCATTGCTAAGCATCGAAACGCGCTCATTCGGCACTGCGCCCCTTGCCCAAGGCTGTTTTTCTCCGTAGAGCACCAGGCCACCTCCAGGTAAAGGCAAATGATAATGTGTTTTTAATCAAATTCACTTACAATTAGTTATTTATAGCTTTTTACAAATGTTATTACATGACTAAGGGTTCCAAGAGCACTATGGGATAACCAAAGGGGAGCGCAGTAGCATTTTAATTCTCTCCTGTAACAATATATTGGAATAGAGACCTCCTCCAAAGGTCAACAGGTGTGTCCCCAGAGGTCAAAGTCAAGAGGTGTGGCTGACCCACCCCCACCAAAGTGTTCCGCCAATCCCAACTAAGTCGGGGAAAGCATGCCGGAGTTGTAGGAAATAGGTCAAAGGTCAGCTGGGGTTAGGGTTAGAACTTAGGGTTGGGGTTAGGGTTAGGGTTTCCCCTTGAAGAACAAGTTTAGGAGTTAGGGATTGGAATAGGGACCTCCTCCAAAGATCAAAGGTCAGGGGGTGTGTCCCCAGAGGTCAAAGGTCAAGAGGTGTGGCTGACCCACCCCCACCAAAGTGTTCCGCCTACCCCAACTAAGTCGGAGAATGAACAAGTCAAGGGAATGGGTGCCGGAGTTGCAGGAAATAGGTCAAAGGTCAGTTGGGGTTAAGGTTAGAACATATTGTTGGGGTTAGGGTTTACCCTTGAAGAACAAGGTTAGGAGTCAGGGATTGGAATAGGGACCTTCTTCAAAGGTCAAAGGTCGGCAGTCGTGTCCCCCAGAGGTCAAAGGTCAAGGGGTGTAGCTGACCCACCCCCACCAACGTGTTCTGCCTACTCAAACTAAGTCGGGGAATGAACAAGCCGGAGAAAGCATGCCAGAGTTGCAGGAAATAGGTCAAAGGTCAGCTGGGGCTAGGGTTAGAATTTAGGGTTGGGGTTATGGCTAGAACTTAGGGTTGGGGTTAGGGTTAGAACTTAGGGTTGGGGTTAGGGTTAGAACTTAGGGTTAGGGTTAGAACTTAGGGTTGGGGTTGGGGTTAGGGTTAGGGTTATAACTTAGGGTTGGGGTTAGGGTTATAACTTAGGGTTGGGGTTAGGGTTAGATCTTAGGGTTGGGGTTAGGGTTAGAACTTAGGGTTGGGGTTAGGGTTAGAACTTGGGGTTGAGGTTAGGGTTAGAACTTAGGGTTGGGGTTAGGGTTAGAACTTAGGGTTGGGGTTAGGGTTAGAACTTAGGGTTGGGGTTAGGGTTAGAACTTAGGGTTGGGGTTAGGGTTAGAATTTAGGGTTGGGGTTAGAACTTAGGGTTAGAACATAGGGTTGGAGTTAGGGTTAGAACATAGGGTTGGAGTTAGGGTTAGAACGTAGGGTTGGAGTTAGGGTTAGAACTTAGGGTTGGAGTTAGGGTTAGAACTTAGGGTTGGGGTTTCCCCTTGAAGAACAAGGTTATTGGAATAGGAACCTTCTCCAAAGGTCATGTGTCCCCAAGAGGTCAAAGGTCAAGAGGTGTGGCTGACCCACCTCCACCAACGTGTTCTGCCTACACAAACTAAGTCGGGGGAATGATCAGGTCGGAGAAAGCGTTCCGGAGTTGCAGGAAATTATGTTCTTGTGTACCTTCTGGAGGGACCTGTCGGCGCACGTCGTCGGTGCACACCCGCCTCTCACACATAAAACAGAAATAGCCATTTTATAGGCTGGAGCAATATTTCGGAATGGCCTTTCAGCTCGCTAGAAGCCGGGGGGTGTCACCGTGGCATTAAGGTCATCGGATAAATGCAATGCTAATCGCTGGTAGATTGATATGCTGAATACGGGTTCAACCCAGGAAAAATAAAAATAAAAGAAAGAAGACTAGCCGAATCGGCTTTGTATGCATGACAGGTACACTTAATGCTCCTGGATTTAGTGCTGCTGACAGGTCAGATTGGTGCTGTCAAAAGTTAATTAGTTATGGGCCTCTCGCTGTTGGCCCCACTTTCGCGCAACGGGTTAAATATAAATTTGGCCGCCTCGGCACCTGGTTGTAAAAGCTTTTCAATGTCCCCACAACTCATTAATCATCCAGTGACAGGCTGGAATTGGCTCGGGAAGTGTCCGCCTGAGATATTCACCTCCTCAGTCTAAATGACTGCATGACAAGTGGGGCTTTGAACTGGAGTTCTTACCAGACAAGGTGATAAAACAGAAGGACAGCTGTTCCATTCATTTAGCTGTAACAGCTTCTGCGCCATCGCAGGACTTCCAATATAAAAAAGAGAGAGAGAGAGAGAGAGAGAGGTAGGCGCGGGGCCTGGATCCCGCTCAGCTATGGGGCAACGTGCGCCATCTAATCTCCATTCTTACTTTCATTTGCATGATGTCATTATGAAGACAAATTAATTGTTCTAATATAATTAGTTATATCGAAACTGGACAAAAAAATTGGATGTGCTATGGAGCCTGTAGATACCACACCATCCATAAAACCAACGGTGGGGGTCTGCAGCAAGTGCATGGAAATGTTTGTGTAGAATTCCCAGTTGGGTTGCCTATCGTAGTATAAGGAGATGGTACGGCATTTAGTAAAATTTGGAAAATACAGTATATATACTGTGTGTATATATATATATATATATATACTATAGTGCAGGGGTCTCCAAACTTTCTACACAAAGGTCCAGTTTACCGTCCTTCTGATTTTAGGGGGGGGGGGGGGTGGGAGGGGCCAGACTGCACCCAGCGGGAATAGAAAACGCCCCATCTTTGATATTAGGGGGAGAAACAATTGGTGTCCGTGGGAGGAGTCTCATCGTTGGTGTTACTGGCAGGAATTATGCCTCAAGGGCCGTATAAAGTTAAGGAAAGGGCCGCATTTGGCCCCAGGGCCAGAGTTTGGTAGACCGCTAGCTCTAGTGTATAAACAACAAAGGAAAGGGCGGTGGGGTAAACAAACCCCTGGGATTTTAAGGTGTTTGGGGTGGAGCAACTTGTGTTGAAAGTCCTGGGTAGATAAATAGATATTCAACACAATATCCATAAAACACAGATTTTTTTTTTTTTTTTTATTAACAATAAGATACAAGAAAAACAAAAAATGTTAAACATATCCACATCAATTTTTTTTTTTTACAAAACAAGGCAATTCATAGAAAAGGACGATACCAAGATCAAAGTATACCGCTCGACATGTTTCACTCATCTCAGCTTCCTCAGGAGTTTTAGGTACACTGTGTGGTAAACTAAAAATAAAAACAAATAAAAAGAATAATAACAGTGTGCCTAAAACTCCTGAGGAAGCTCAGATGAGCGAAACATGTCGAGCGGTACAATCTGATTGGTATCCTCCTTTTCTACGAATTGTCTTGTTTTGTAACTAGTTTTGATGTGGATATTTTTAACCTTTTTTTTGTTTTTCTTGTTTATTGTTCATAAAAAATCTGTGTTTTATGGATATTTTGTTGAATATCTATTTATCTTTTTGTTGAATACCTTAAAAGTCCCGGGTTTTGTTTACCCCACCGCCCTTTTCTTTGTTGTTTGTTAATTTAGGGATACTGTCTGTGGACAGCCCCTTCCTGTCCCAACATGACTGCGCACCAGTGCACAAAGCAAGGACCATAAAGACATGGATGAGCGAGTTTGGGGTGGAGGAACTTGACTGGCCTTTGCACAGAGTGCTGACCTCAACCTGACTGGAACAGGAAGGGGCCATCCCCAAACTGTTGCCACAAAGTTGGGACCATGAAATTGTCCAAAATGTCTTGGTATGCTGACACCTTAAAGTGGTTGTAAACCCTTACAAACCACTTTGACCTACAGGTAAGCCTAGATTAAGGCTTACCTGTAGGTCCAAGAAATATCTCCTAAACCTATACAGTTTAGGAGATATTTACCTGAAGACAGCCACCGCTGTCTACGGCGCATGCACAGGCGCACTGAGCAGGTCGCAGATCGCGGCGATATGCCGCGAGTGTCGGCTCCCGTGCACATGCGCGGCAGTGACGTCATCACTGCTCTGGCGAATCACAGCGTCGGAGCAGCGAGACCCGGAAATCACTCCGGGATCCATGGCAGTTATTCATAATGAGCTAGTATGCTATGCATACTAGCTCATTATGCCTTTGCCTTGCAGGTTGCTTCCCCCCCCCCCCATGGGTTTACAACCACTTTAAGAGTTCCCTTCACTGGAACTAAGGGACCAAGCCCAACCCCTAAAAAACAACCCCCCCCCCACACCATAATCCCCCCTCCACCAAAGGATTTGGACCAGTGCACAAAACAAGGTCCATAAAGACATGGATGAGCGAATTTGGGGTGGAGGAACTTGACTGGCCTGCACAGAGTCCTGACCTCAACCGATTGGAACAGGAAGGGGCCATCCTCAAACTGTTCCCTCAAAATTGGGACCATGAAATTGTCCAAAATGTCTTGTTATGCTGACGCCTTAAGCGTTCCCTTCACTGGAACTAAGGGACCAAGCCCTAAAAAAACAACCCTCCCCCTCCATCAAAGGATTTGGACCAGTGCACAAAGCAAGGTCCATAAAGACATGGATGAGTGAGTTTGGGGTGGAGGAACTTGACTGGCCTGCACAGAGTTCTGACCTCAACCCAATAGAACACCTTTGGAGTGAATTTCTCACCCAACACTTCTGACCTCACAAATGTTCTTCTGGAAGAATGATCAAACATTCCCATAGACACATCTCCTAAACCTTGTGGACGGCCTTCCCAGAAGAGGTGAAGCTGTTATAGGTGCAAAGGGCGGAGCCAACTCAATATTGAACCCTCCGGACTAAGACTGGGATGCCATTAAAGTTCATGTGTGTGTAAAGGCAGGTGTCCCAATACTTTTGGTACTATAGTGTGTGTGTGTGTGTGTGTGTGTGTGTGTGTGTGTGTGTGTGTGTGTGTGTGTGTGTGTGTGTGTGTGTGTGTGTGTGTGTGTGTGTGTGTGTGTGTGTGTGTGTGTGTGTGTGGTGTGTGTGTGTGCGCGCGTGTGTGTGTGTATATATACATATCCCAACTTTTTGAGATGGGAATGAGGGACACCTAATAGCAAAACTGTGTAGGCATAGGTCACGCCCCCTGCCACGCCCCCTAAAGGAGAATTAACCAAAAATAAAAATGAGTTAAACCCACAAGGGTTTTTTTTTTTTTTTTTTAACCACCGCTATTCCTTTTATTGGCTTTTGACATTTTGACATCAATTTCAAAATTGGACTAAAGGTTTAGCACCGGGAAACACTTTTTGAATGTCAAATAATGTATTTTATATACAACTATATAGATCAGACCAAAATTAGGGACAAATGAGGTGAAAAGAGGGACAACACTCCAAATCAGGGACAGCCCCTCGAAATCAGGGACAGTTGGGAGCTATATATATATACATACAGTATCTCACAAAAGTGAGTACACCCCTCACGTTTTTGTATTTTATTCTATCTTTTCATGTGACAATGATTTAAGGCCCCCCCCCCCCCCCCCCCCCAGTGCTGGCAGACCATGACACTCCCACCACCATTCCTGACTGTAGACAAGACACACTTGTCTTTGTCCTCCTCACCTGGTTGCCCCCACACATGCTTGTCACCATCTGACACCAAATACGTTTATCTTGGTCTCATCAGACCACAGGACATGGTTCCAGTAATCCATCTCCTAAGGCGGCGTACACATGCGGGGACTGTCTGCCGAAACTAAGTTCATCAAACAGTCCGCTCAAACTTTTGAATGAACGAACACGCCCACACACGGCACTTTTTGAGCGGACAAATACGGCAAACTTTGTTCGTCGTACTAAGTCCGTGCAACTTTTGAAATGAGCGGACTCGCCCACACACGAGGCAACAGTCCGCTCATTTCGAGCGCGTGTGCAGGTAGGCGGGGCCCGCGACGGAGACGTCGCGGGCTCCGCCGCCTGGAATGGACTTAAAGGGGAACCCCAACGCCGAAAAAAATCGGCGTGGGGGTCCCCCCAAAGTCCACAACAGACCCTTGTCCGAGCACGCTACCCGGCCGGCCAGGAAAGGGGGGCGAGCGAGTGCGCGCCCCCCCTCCTGAGCCGTACCAGGCCGCGTGCCCTCAACATGGGGGGTGCCTTGGGGAAGGGGGGGCCGCGCGGCCCCCCCACCCCAAAGCACCTTGTCCCCATGTTGATGAGGACAAGGGCCTCTTCCCGACAACCCTGGCCGTTGGTTGTCGGGGTCTGCGGGCGGGGGGCTTATCGGAATCCGGGAGCCCCCTTTAATAAGGGGGCCCCCGGATACCGGCCCCCCACCCTATGTGAATGAGTATGGGGTACAATGTACCCCTACCCATTCACCTGTAAAATAAAAGTACCCCAAAAAAAACACAACACACGAGATAAAATATTTTATTGCACAGCTCCGGGGGTCTTCCCTCTTCGGGGGTCTTCTCGCCGGACTCCTCCGCTATCTTCTTGTAGCTCTTTTGCTAGCGGAGGAGTCCGGCTTTCTTCCTCCCCGCCGCCGGCCTCTTCTCCCGACTTCGGGGGTCTTGTCCCCCTCTTCGGTTCTTCTGCCGGGCCACCGCGCCTTCTTATAGCTCTTTTGCATGCGGTGGCCCGGTCTTCTGTCGCCGCTGTCGCCGCTGTCGCCACCGCCTTCCGTTCTTCTTCTTCTTGTTCTTCTTGTTCTTCTCCAGGAGATGTTGACACGTCGCTCTCTCCGGCCGGAATGCCAGAGCCGCGCTGAGCGGCCACTTATATAGGGACAATGGGGCGGTGTCACATGGTATATGTCACATGGGTTGGTCACATGGGTTGATGTCACATGGGGACTATGACATCGTAATGGGGCGGGGTCACCATGTGACCAACCCATGTGACATATACCATGTGACACCGCCCCATTGTCCCTATATAAGTGGCCGCTCAGCGCGGCTCTGGCATTCCGGCCGGAGAGAGCGACGTGTCAACATCTCCTGGAGAAGAACAAGAAGAACAAGAAGAAGAAGAACGGAAGGCGGCGGCGACAGCGGCGACAGCGGCGACAGAAGACCGCCTGCAAAAGAGCTATAAGAAGGCGCGGTGGCCCGGCAGAAGAACCGAAGAGGGGGACAAGACCCCCGAAGTCGGGAGAAGAGGCCGGCGGCGGGGAGGAAGAAAGCCGGACTCCTCCGCTAGCAAAAGAGCTACAAGAAGATAGCGGAGGAGTCCGGTGAGAAGACCCCCGAAGACGGAAGACCCCCGGAGCTGTGCAATAAAATATTTTATCTCGTGTGTTGTGTTTTTTTTTTGGGTACTTTTATTTTACAGGTGAATGGGTAGGGGTACATTGTACCCCATACTCATTCACATAGGGTGGGGGGCCGGTATCCGGGGGCCCCCTTATTAACCACTTGCTTACTGGGCACTTAAACCCCCCTCAGTCCCAGACCAATTTTCAGCTTTCAGCGCTGATGCACTTTGAATGACAATTGCGCGGTCATACAACACTGTACCCAAATGAAATTTTTATCATTTTTTTCCCACAAATAGAGCTTTCTTTTGGTGGTATTTAGTTAGAGCTTTCTTTTGGTGGTATTTAGTTACAGCTCGGAGTTTTATTTTTTGCTAAACAAACAAAAAAAGATGCAAAAAAAAAATAAAAAAAAATCATGTTTTAATAGTTTGTTATAAAATTTTGCAAACGGGTAATTTTTCTCCTTCATTGAAGTGCGCTGATTAGGCGGCACTGATGGCTGCATTGGTGGGCACTGATGGGCTGCATTGGTGGGCACTGATAGGCTGCATTGGTGGGCACTGATAGGCTGCACTGGTGGGCACTGATAGGCATAGTTAAGGGGGCACTAATAGGCACAGATAAGGCGGCACCGATGGGCACAGATAAGGCGGCACTGATGGGCAAAGATGGGCACAGATAAGATGGCATGGATGGGTGGCACGGATAAGTGGCACGGATGGGTGGCATGGATGGGCACTGATAGGTACCACTGATAGATGGGACTGATGGGCACTGATAGGTGGCACTGATAGGTGGCTCTGATAGGTGGCACTGCTGGGCACTGATGGGCGGCACTGCTGGGCACTGATGGGCGGCACTGCTGGGCACTGATGGGCGGCACTGGGGTGCAGCACCTTTGAGGCACATTGTGGGCACATTGTGGGCACTGTGGGTGGCACTGTTGGTGGCACTGCTGGATGGCACTGTGGGTGGCACTGTGGGCGCTATGGGCACTGCTGGGTGGCACTGCTGGGGGGCACTTACTTTTATTCAGGATGGCACTGCGGTGGGCAGGTGGGCACTGGCAGGGGGCAGGTGGTCAGCTGTATTGCTGGCCATGATCGGGACTGATGTCCCGATCACGGCCGCCGGTGATCGGCTTTTTTTTTCTCTCCTCGCGCTGTCAGCGCGAGGAGGAATAATAGCCGATTACCGGCTCCGTTCTATCACATGATCAGCTGTCATTGGCTGACAGCTGATCACGTGATAAGGGGTCGGGATCGACCCCTTGCACGGATCGGTGATCAGGCGAGTCTCACGGACTCGCCGATCACAGAGCGCGCGCGCGCGCCCCTCAGGGCGCGCGCAGGTCGCTCGTACCCGGGACGACGTCAATAGACGTAGTCCCGGAAAAGTAGATCCGCGCTAATGCCGTCATTTGGCAATAGCGCGGATCCCAAGTGGTTAAAGGGGGCTCCCGGATTCCGATAAGCCCCCCGCCCGCAGACCCCGACAACCAACGGCCAGGGTTGTCGGGAAGAGGCCCTTGTCCTCATCAACATGGGGACAAGGTGCTTTGGGGTGGGGGGGCCGCGCGGCCCCCCCTTCCCCAAGGCACCCCCCATGTTGAGGGCACGCGGCCTGGTACGGCTCAGGAGGGGGGGCGCGCGCTCGCTCGCCCCCCTTTCCTGGCCGGCCGGGTAGCGTGCTCGGACAAGGGTCTGTTGTGGACTTTGGGGGGACCCCCACGCCGATTTTTTTCGGCGTTGGGGTTCCCCTTTAAGTCCATTCCAGGCGGCGGAGCCCGCGACGTCTCCGTCGCGGGCCCCGCCTACCTGCACACGCGCTCGAAATGAGCAGACTTCCCTCCGAGCGGGAACAGTTTGCTCATTTCGAAAGTAGCCTACACACGGGCGGACTGTCCGCTCAAACCAAGTTTCAGCGGACAGTTTTTCGGAATTTCCGAAAAACTTTGTTCGTCAAACTGTCCGCTGAAACACTGTTCAGCGGACAAAGTTGAGCCAACAGTCCGCCCGTGTGTACGCGCCCTTAGTCTGCTTGTCTTCAGCAAACTGTTTGTGGTCTTTTCTTGTGCATCATCTTTAGAAGAGTCTTACTTCCTCAGCTTCTATGGTGGACCATGGCGAGGCCTGTTCTGAGTGGAACCCGTCCTGTTATACCGCTGTATGGTCTCGGCCACCGTGCTGCAGCTCAGTTTCAGGGTCTTGGCAATCTTCCTACAAGTTGTACACTCACTACTTTACATTGTAGACAAGTGTCATTTCTTCAGTGTTGTCACATGAAAAGAGAGAAGAAAAGATTTGCAAAAAATGTGAGGGGTGTACTAATTTTTGTGAGATACTGTATATATAACAAAAAAAATAAAAAAATAAAAAAAAAACAATAATGAAAACAAAAATCACAGAACAATTCATAACAAACCAATTAATAATAATAATAATAATACTGTGTGGCAGCTCTGGACTGATTTAAGGCTGGAGGTTGGTAGATGCACTATTGCAAGGAAGGTCCATTGTAGATGGACTCTAATGAGGTCTATGGCTGCTACTTCTCCAGTAGCGATGGAAATTATGCTCTGAGAATCCTTTTGATGGGTACAGACAAGGCCGGTGCTACCACTAGGCAAACTAGGCAGCCGCCTAGGGCACACTTCTGCCTGGGGGCGCCGGGCCATTGGTGTTTCTACTCTCTTCTCTCTGCAGCAAGCAACTAAGTCTCAGCATCAGCAGGCAGCCACCTTCGCACATAGTGTCAGAGGTGCAGCCTGACATCCCCGAATGAATGGATGCAAGTAAACATTCATTGATGGGCACTGGTAGGCTGCATTGAAGAGCACTGGTAGGCTGCATTGATGGACGTTGGTAGGCTGCATTGATGGACGTTGGTGAGGCTGCATTGATGGACGTTGGTGAGGCTGCATTGATGGACGTTGGTGAGGCTGCATTGATGGACGTTGGTGAGGCTGCATTGATGGACGTTGGTAGGCTGCATTGATGGACGTTGGTAGGCTGCATTGATGGACGTTGGTGAGGCTGCATTGATGGACGTTGGTGAGGCTGCATTGATGGGCGCTTCATTAAAAAAGATGGGGTATGCATGAGCAGGGGAAAGGGGGTGGAGTCAGGGGTGGAGCCGGGGGGGGGCGGCAAAATGAGGTTTCGCCTAGGGTGTCAAAAATCCTTGCACCAGCCCTGGGTACAGAGGTGCTCCTAGTGCAAAATTTCGCCACACTTGAGGGTGTATTTAAGATGTTTATTGAAGGTAATAGTTCACAGTTAACAGGTGAGGCCAACATGTTTTATGGAGTTGCCTCTCCATTCCTTCGGGTTGGAAATGTGGATGTGATGGGAACAGATCTGGAAACAGAGAGGCAATTGGAAGAACAAGGTTGGCTGGGATTGCGACCCGTTATAAGCTATTCTATCTTCTTCCATTCTCGGTCTAGCAGAGCGGCAGCATGTCCATGCCAATTACACGCCTGTTCCAATTACCTCTCTGCTTCCAGGTCTGGTCCCATCACATATATGTTTACAGTCTTGAGGAAAGGAGAGGCAACTACCACTATGTACAGACATCTGTCATCTCAATAAGGCCAGGCGACCAGCAGAGAAATCCCTCAAACGCCACCCACACCACAAAGGAGAATTCCATCCACACCACCGAAGAGAATTCAACCCAGAACAACAAGAGGAATTCAAAGAACACCAATGTGACCTCCACCCACACCACCGTGGAGAATTAAACCCACAAAACCAAGGAGACCTCCAGCACTCACCCCATAGTTTAATGTTGTCAATCATTTTTCACAAATTTCTATTGATCACTCGGGAAGAGTGACACCATTGTCTGAAATAAGGCTGAACTAGTGATGTCTTGGAAGCACGCGCAATCTTCTGTATATACGGTGTCCAACACGTGCCCCCATCAACACACTAACAAGAAATAAAAACGACTTCCTTATCTTGACTAATTCATAGGTCCAGGTGTAGAGACATAAGGGAGGGATATGATCACCATTTATAAATACATAAGGGGGGGATATGATCACCATATATAAATACATAAGGGGGGGATATGATCACCATATATAAATACATAAGGGGGGATATGATCACCATATATAAATACATAAGGGGGGATATGATCACCATATATAAATACATAATGGGGGGGATATGATCTTCATGTGTGACAACCTTTACTACACTGGAACCAGCTAGCACTGAGGACGTGTTGTCAGAAGCTCCGCTCTGTAGCGCCGGCCATCCAGACATCCTGGCATCCTAGCCATCCAGGACACAGTCTTCCAGGACCCCACGGACCCCCACAGGCCCCCCCTAGCACTCCTCCCCAGTGTGAGGAACTAGTACGGGACCCCCCCCCGGGCCCCACTCGCCAGCCCAGCCTAGCGCGCCGAGGCTGCCAGCCTGGTGGGGAGGCTCACAGGACACGCAGCGGCTCGGGCCTAGCTCTGGCCAGTTGCCGGTCCACAGCTTATCTCCCTCCACCAGCCCTCCCTTGGCAGGCCGAGACACCCTCCATCCACAAACGGGATCGGAGTAGCTCCAGGTACCCGAAACCAGGACAGCTCGTGGCTCCGGCCTAGCCTGGCGGCCATCTTGGTCCATCCACACACAGGACTCCACCGGCACCCGGAGCATACTCCCCCAGCAGGTTCTACCGGGACCTGGTCCATTCCAACCCTAGCCCATCTGGTGGGCACCATCCACAGCCACTGATGGTCACCTCTGCTCTAGCTAGCTAGACGAGGAAGACCGCGGCTGCGGCTGAGCTCCAGCCCATGCCAGCCCACTTCCCAGCTCACCCACACCTCCATTCAGCAGGCCTCCGTGCCCTTCCCAGCTCAGAACACCACTGCCTTAGCAACCAGACCGCACCGCAGAGGCACCGGGTGTCACATCAAGCCAGGACTATTACACTCAGGCCCACCCCATCGTCCTTCATGACCCACCCAGGCGCGGCTGCATCACTGGTAAGTAGTGGCTAAGCCACTAGCACCCTCTTCTCCTAGCCCCCTCTCATTGCCTCTCTTCTTCTCTGGACTATCGCAGATCAGGTAAGCTCCCGCCCCCCCCCAGCAGTTGATCCAGGTTCCCGCTGCCGACCACCCTCAGGGGTCAGGAAGGAATTTTTTCCCCTGCTGGAGCAATTGACCGGCACTGCTAGGGGTTTTTCACCTTCCTCTGGATCAACGGGAGTGCGGTAGGTCAGCGGGGACCCCCCCCCATCACCGCTACCGGAACCTGTCGCACCGTCATCAGCACCACTACACACCACAACTATCGTCAGCAGTATTCTTCAGGACAAGGATCCTCGCTACAAGCAGAGGTAGCCAGACGATCAGTAATTCACGTCTTGACTACTCAAACTCCTTCCACATGGGATACCCCAAGATCATCTTGCGCGCTTACAAATAGCCAAAACACGGCGGCAAGACTGATAACAGGAAAAAAAACCTGCACCAGGACCATCATCGCAGTCATCCTACCGGTAGTACAATCATCTTCATCCTCTCGCCATGTTCTATTTCAAATACTCAGCGGAAGTTCTCCACAGGCTAAGAAATACCACTTCAACATTACCAGCCTCCATTCAAAAAATTCTATGAAAAGAACAACTACTAAAGACAGACCCAAAACCAACTATAAAACACAGGAAGATGCCAACTCAACCACAACAATTAGCATGCGCCATGATCAACAACAGGTCGGCAGTCAAACACAGACTGGAAGTACGCGATTTCATTACCCAAAACAACATAGATTGCCTCTTCATCATGGAAAGCTGGCTAACACCCGACTGCAACACCACCCTAACGGAATTGGTGCCTGAAAACTACAGGATCCTAACTGAGCATAGGAAAGGAAAAAAAGGAGGAGGCCTAGCAGTGATTTTTAAATCTCACCTGGTGCTCACCAAACCAATTTTACAGAACTTTAGTGCCTTTCATGGAGACACTGACTCTACATCTTCAGTCAACACCCTGAGACACCATTCACATACTTCTGTGCTACAGACCACCAGGACCAAAGACTAATCTCCTTACGCCCCTCACTGAATTCATTTCGATGCACACCCTGAAAACCAAAAACTTTCTGGTACTTGGGGACTTGGAACCTCTGGGCAAACTCTACCCAAGACCCTATCGCAACCGCCTGCATCAACCAACTGGAAGAACTGGGTCTCCAGCAACTGATAAAGACTCCAACACATGGCTCAGGTCACACCCTGGACCTCATCTTCAAACAAAATATCGACATCAACATACTCGACAACATACCACTACCATGGACGGACCACCACGCCATCAAATTTAAAATCTTCACGAACACCACCCTCCAAAAACGGAAACTTCCAACAACTCATTGGACCAGATTGCATAAGAAACTACACCCCAAAAGCTTCAAAACCACATTATCAAACAAAATATCAATGCTGAATTTAAGCCACTCATCGGAACTAACGCTCAACTCCTTAAACAAGGCATTACTACAAACAGCAGACACAGTGGCTCCAAAATTCAAAACACTCATCCGGAGAAAAAACTCGTGATGGTTCAATGGCACTCTCACTCTACTCAAACATGAACGTAGAAGAGCTGAAAGAGTGTGGAGAAGAAGCCCTACCAAGGAAAACCACACAAGCTACAAAGGACTAACGGAGAAATATCACAAAGCAATCTTCAAAGCTAAAAAAGATTATTTCTCGAAGACCATCTCATTGGTCTTAAACCGCCCTCTGGAGCTTTTCAAAATAGTCGATCAGTCGATGAACCCCACCTGCTTAGAGCCCCCAGCAAACGAAACCCAAGACTTCTGTAATGAGTTATCAGATTTTTTCATCGGTAAAATGGACAACATCCGGAAAACAATTCATCAGAAAAAAACAACCAACCTCAGTTAAGCAAAGCAAAAAGAAGATATCAACACGAACATCCCACAACCACCGAAGTTTTCTCTGACCCCAATCACCACGGACACAACTATAAACATCATCAAAAACCTCAGAGACAGCACATCACCAATTGACATCATCCCCTCAAAACTCATGAAAGAATGTTCCGACATCTTGGCTCCCACCATAACTCACCTCATAAATCAGTCACTTAAAGAAGGGATGGTTCCGGGGGCGCCCTCAAACAAGGCACAGTCAAACCCCTGCTAAAGAAACCCAACCTCGACCCTCAGGACCCTAACCACCGCAGACCGATAACAAGCCTTAACACCATCTCCAAGATTATGGAGAAAGCTGTAGTACAACAGCTACAACGCCACCTGGACACACACAAACTCCTGGACCCACTGCAATCAGGCTTCGGCCCAGGCCATGGAACAGAAACTGCACTCCTCAAGATATTGGACGACGCCCTCGAAGCAGCAGATGACGGAGAATCCTGTCTCCTGGTACTGTTGGACCTCAGTGCAGCGTTCGATACAGTGGACCACAATACTCTACTGATCTGCCTCACAGAAGTAGCAGGAGTCACAGATTCAGATCTACAATGGTTCGCTTGCGCGCTTACAACTCATCCAAAACACGGCGGCAAGACTGATAACAGGAAAAAAACCCTGGAAATCCATCTCCCCTTCGCTGAGGAGCCTACACTGGCTAACCGTAAAAAATCGGATCACATTTAAGACCCTCTGCCTCACCCACAAATGCACACATGGAGACGCTCCTCAATACCTACGTAAGAAAATAAAACACTACACACCCAATTGCAGCCTTCGTTCATCTAACCAAAACCTTCTCCACATTCCCAAATCCCGTTACAAATCAAAGGGAGAACAGAGATTCGCAGTCCAAGGACCACGGCTATGGAACGCCCTACCGACTCACATCCGCATGGAAGAAAACCATCTGGCTTTCAGGAAAAAACTCAAGACCTACCTCTTCTCAGATGCTTGACAACACAGGACGAATCCAGCGCCTTGAGGGGGGGGGGGGGGGATTTGATCTCCATGTATAAATACATAAAGGGGGGTATGATCTCCATGTATAAATACATAAGGGGGGTATGATCTCCATGTATAAATACATAAGGGGATATGATCTCCATGTATAAATACATAAGGGGGGATATGATCACCATGTATAAATACGTAAGGGGGGTATGATCTCCATGTATAAATACGTAAGGGGGTATGATCTTCATGTATAAATACATAAGGGGGGATATGATCTCCATGTATAAATACATAAGGGGGGGTATGATCTCCATGTATAAATACATAAGGGGGGTATGATCTCCATGTATAAATATATAAGGGGTCCATATAGTGAACTTGGTTTTGGGTTTTTCCCATTAAGGTCATCACAGAGGACAAGGGGACACTCTTTACGTCTAGAGGAAAAGAGGAATTTGGATCATGCTCTGCTGGGGTTTTTCACCTTCCTCTGGATCAACTGTGAAGGATTGTATATATGGGATTGTATGATTTTTCTTTTTTTTAATTGATTGAACTGGATGGACTTCTGTCTTCTTTCAACCTGACTAACTATGTAACTATATAAGTCCAGTGAGATGTAGTCCAGTGACCAGTCCAGTGAGATAAAGGCCAGTAACCAGTCCAGTGAGATGTTGTCCAGTGACCAGTCCAGAGGGATAAAGTCCAGTGACCAGTCCAGTGAGATGAAGTCCAGTGACCAGTCCAGTGAGATGTTGTCCAGTGACCAGTCCAGAGGGATAAAGTCCAGTGACCAGTCCAGTGAGATGAAGTCCAGTGACCAGTCCAGTGAGATGTTGTCCAGTGACCAGTCCAGAGGGATAAAGTCCAGTGACCAGTCCAGTGAGATAAAGTCCAGTGACCAGTCCAGTGAGATGAAGTCCAGTGACCAGTCCAGTGAGATGAAGTCCAGTGACCAGTCCAGTGAGATGAAGTCCAGTGACCAGTCCAGTGAGATGAAGTCCAGTGACCAGTCCAGTGGGATGAAGTCCAGTGACCAGTCCAGTGAGATGAAGTCCAGTGACCAGTCCAGTGGGATGAAGTCCAGTGACCAGTCCAGTGAGATGAAGTCCAGTGACCAGTCCAGTGAGATGAAGTCCAGTGACCAGTCCAGTGAGATGAAGTCCAGTGACCAGTCCAGTGGGATGAAGTCCAGTGACCAGTCCAGTGAGATAAAGTCCAGTGACCAGTCCAGTGGGATGAAGTCCAGTGACCAGTATAGTTAGATGAAGTCCAGTGACCCTCTGTTATGTCTTATGCCGTTGGCTTATGCTGCTGTCAATCACAGCCAGTGGGGCAGGAGGAGAGGTGGGGCTGAGCCACGATCTGTGTGTCTATGAAGCTAGCCCCACACGAGTGCCCCCATAGCAAGCGGCTTGGTATGTTGGTACTCAATGGGGGTGGGCAGGAGCCAGGAGTGCCAAGAGTGCCGGGAGTGCCAGCAGGGGGGCCTGAGTAAAGGAGGACTGGGGCTTCTTTGTGCAAAACCATCACACAGAAAATGTCTGTTATTTAAAAAAAAAAAATTGGATTCTTTACAATTATTTTAATAATTCTTTTTAAGCATTGAATAAAAAAAATAAAAATAAATCATGTTTTGCTTTGCTACATGTTCCCTAGGGCAGTGCCCCCCTGCTATACTTTGACACCCTATTAGCCCAGAAAATAGGAATTTTTAAAATGTTACAGATCAGACTCCCAATAGGTCCATAGGTTGGACTTGATATCTTTTTCAACCTCACCTACTATGTAACTGATTGCAGTAGGGTTCGGGTCCGGCATCTTCTTTGAAGTTCACCAACCTCCCCTGGAACCCGTACCCAGGCCAGTTCAGCTCATCCCTACTGCTGACTTTTACGTTTTTTTCAACCCCCGGTGAAGTTCACCTTAATACATTTTAGTATTTTATTGTCCAGCTTTCCTACTTCCTGAAGGTGGTCCGCGCCATGCTGTTACATCGCCCTTCACGCCACCTGTGTTCACCGGTCAATATAGACCGTAGGGCGCCAATGGTCTTTCATGCCTGTAAGCCCCCTTACTTGTCTATGTGCCATCGATAAATTCCTGCGCTTTGCATAATTTCCTTTTTCTTTTTTTTTCTCTCCTTCGCTCGCCACCACATGTAATAATGTCCCTGTAGAGATCATTGGTTATATTTCCTCTACGCAATCGCTTTTAGATCCGCTCGGCAGATTTATTTTGTCATCCGAAGGAAACATTGGCCGTTTCCTGTGTGGAAAGCCTTGATTAGAGGGGGGGGGGGGGGGTGGAAATAGCATTTCCACCGAGTTTCATTTCACTAATGCATTAAGCAAAATTCCCGCCGCGTGTTGGAAAGAGTTGACAGAAAAAAAAAAAAAAAAAAATAAAAAAAAAAAAAAATATATATATATATATATATATATATATATACAACGTGGTCTCGAAACGGCGGGGGCAAGGCAACAAAAGGCAACCAGTCGTCTCATTGATCGCGCCTAATGGCGGGTCGCTTACAAACAAATCCGATCACCTCTTCCCCCCCTTTTTTTTTTTTGACTAAAGCCCAAAGGCCTGGTGGAAACAAGCGTGGCGCGTGGTGGTGGAACTGCGAGCACCAGGTTTTAAATCTCAGGACTATCACAAAGAGCCGACAGATCTGTGTTTCCTAACAGCCTTAACAGCACCAAAAAATCCTGCTGTCAGCACTAGCTGTGCATCCTAAATTAGACCTGGGTATGGAAGCGGTGGAGAATTAATACCGAGGTGACCTTTCATACAGTAGCTCCATACATCACGGCTGCACTAAATAACACAAGCTGTTTTGCTTAGCTGTGTGCAATGATTTACATTGCTCAGCACTCTTTATAAAAAGGAGAGGGGGCTGGGATATCAGAGGCACAGCCAGGCGCACGGTTTAAGGGCAGGAAATCAAACAAAATAAGGTTGGGGGGGAGGGGGGAGGGTTGACCCGTTGGCCACTGATGGTCTCCAAACAGAAACGTGTTTTTGCAGAAATAAATATTTCCTTTTTGGAAATGCAAATATGTTTTTCTTCTTGGTCTTCGGGAGAGTTTGTGCTGGCCTTGGGGTTGGTTGTTCGCCTAAAGCCCTTGGTATGAAACAGTAGGTGGCTTTGGTGGTTGAATGGAGGCCAATGAAATACCGGGGCCAACCAGCCCTTCACAATAATAGCTTTGCTTTTTGTGGCTTTGCTGTTCTGGAACACTTAGCCTATTATTGGTAAGGAGGAGAAGTATTTCATACAGGCCTCGTATTCATTAATTAGATGGAGCTCCAGCTCCTTGGCCAGTTCATGCCAAGGGGCCCTTTTCACACGGAGCCGCTCTGCTCCTGATCTGCTCATGGATCCCCCACCGCATGTCAGTGTGTGACCTCAGTCCACCTTCTATGAGCGGACGTCCGTGGACCCGTCATGACTCTCGGGGTGGCTGGATGTAAACAGACTTGTGTCCATTTATCAGTCCAATTCAGCATGTTCAGGTCTGGAAAAAACAAAAAGACCCAGTTCTCTTCTGATGTTTTTTCCAGACCTTGGCAGATTCAGAAGGAGGCAGACATAAACTAATACAAGTCTACGGTGCCCTAGTGTGTGCCTGTCTCTGTACCCCATCTATCTCTGTACACCTCCTGCCTCTGTACTCCTCAAGTCTCTGTAGCCACCACTGTCTCTGTACCCCATCTATCTCTATACTCTCTGTACTCTTCTTGTCTTTGTACTCTGTACTCCACTTGTCTCTGTACTCCACTTGTCTCTGTACTCCACTTGTCTCTGTACTTCTCCTGTCTCTGTACTCCGCCTGTCTCTGTACTCCGCCTGTCTCTGTGCTCCGCCTGTCTTTATACTTTGTACTCGGCCTGTCTTTGTACTCTGTACTCCACCTGTCTCTGTTCTCTGTGCTAAGCCCGTCTTTGTACTCTGCCTGTCTTTATTCTCTGTACTACACTTGTTTCTGTTCTCTGTACTACACCCGTCTCTGTACTCTGCCTGTCTCTGTTCTCTGTACTAAGCCCGTCTCTGTACACTGCCTGTCTTTGTTCTATGTACTACACTTGTTTCTGCTCTCTGTACTACGCCCGTCTCTGTACTCTGCCTGTCTCTGTTCTCTGTATTACGCCTGTCTCTGTACTCTGCCTGTCTCTGTTCTCTGTACTACACCTGTCTTGGTTCTCTGTACTAAGCCCGTCTCTGTACTCTGCCGTCTCTGTTCTCTGTACTATGCCAGTCTCGGTTCTCTGTACTATGCCCGTCTCTGTACTTTGCCTGTCTCTGTACTCTGTACTCTGCCTGTCTCTGTACTCTGTACTACGCCTGTCTCTGTTCCTTGTACTATGCCCATCTCTGTACTCTGCCTATCTCTGTTCTCTGTACTAAGCCCTTCTCTGTACTCCGCCTGTCTCTGTTCTCTGTACTACACCTGTCTCTGCACTCTGCCTGTCTCGGTTCTACGCCCATCTCTGTACTCTGCCTGTCTCTGTACTCTGTACTACCTCTGTCTCTATACTCTGTACTCTGCCTGTCTCTGTTCTCTGTATTCCACCTGTCTCTGTACTCTGTACTCCGCCTGTCTTTGTACTGTGTATTCCACCTGTCTCTGTACTCTGCTTGTCTCTGTTCTCTGTACTCTCCTGTCTCTGTACTCTGCCTGTCTCTGTACTCCGCCTGTCTCTGTACTCCGCCTGTCTCTGTACTCTGCCTATCTCTGTACTCCACTTGTCTGTGCCTATCTCTGTAATCTGTACTCCACCTATCTCTGTACTCTACCCATTTCTGTACTCTGTACACCACTGCTTGTCTCTGTTCTCTGTACTCCACCTGTCTCTGTACTCTGCCTGTCTCTGTACTCTGCCTGTCTCTGTAACCCCCTTGTCTCTGCCTATCTCTGTGCTCTGTAATCTGTACTCCACCTATCTCTGTACTCTACCCATTTCTGTACTCTGTACACCACCTGTCTCTGTACTATGCCTGCCTATGCCTATCTCTGTACTCCACCTGTCTCTGTACTCTGCCTATCTCTGTACTCTGTACTCTACCTGTCTCTTGCTATCTCTGTACTCTGCCTGTCTCTGTACTCCACCTGTCTCTACCCATTTCTGTACTCTGTACTCCACCTGTCTCTGTACTCTGCCTATCTCTGTACTCAGCTGTCAATCAGCTGGAGCTCCCTCCACTGTCACCATTTTTCTCTCGGTGTCAGGATAACTTGTCAGAAGTGATTCATGCTGATAGAGGAAGGCGGCAGCAGACAGAAATGACACTTAGTGCTCTGGACTGAGACAAGTACACACTATAGAGGGGTGTGCTTTGTTCAGATTTCCCTTCTGAAGTCTACAACCACATTAATTTAAATGAAATTTTTTAGTCAATGGTGGCTTCTCCAACATCTCCGTTTTTATTTTGTCCTCTTAAAGGAACTTTGGCTGTTTCCTGAACGCTCAGTGAAAATACACGGCAGTTCCCTTCAATGAGTTTCACTTGCGTGGTGAAAGTTGCTCAGCAAAACTGACACAAATGATGGAAAAAACATCTTCGTCCAGATGATTGGCTCCGGTACAGGCTGAGCAGCTGCAGAAAACCGCAAGGAACTTTGAATTTCTTTATCAAATCCAATGGCCTTTGCTATGAAAGAACTTGGAGAGGAACTCCCTAAACCTTAGAGCTCTGCAAAATGTACTCCAGGCAGATATTAGAGACACAGATAAACACAGCTCAGTATTTATTATCATATCATTAAATGGAGTTTTGATGCAAACAGTGTATGTAGCGGAGTCTTATTTGATATCGGCCTTGTAGTCTATGCACAACAGAGCTCAGACCGGGACAGGATGAAGAAGCACAAAGGGCCAATTATGTACTAATATTGGAATTTTAACAGTATGTACTATGCACTCCGAACTATAGATGGCGCTGCAGTGATATACTAGAGTCTGTGTGCTTATATATGCTTGTATATTCCCTTGCCAAGCGCAATCCATATATATATATATATACAGTGGTGTGAAAAAGTGTTTGCCCCCTTCCTCATTTCCTGTTCCTTTGCATGTTTGTCACACTTAAGTGTTTCGGAACATCAAACCAATTTAAACAATAGTCAAGGACAACACAAGTAAACACAAAATGCAATTTGTAAATGAAGGTGTTTATTATTAAAGGTGAAAAAAAATCCAAACCATCATGGCCCTGTGTGAAAAAGTGATTGCCCCCTTGTTAAAACATACTATAACTGTGGTTGTCCACACCTGAGTTCAATTTCTCTAGCCACACCCAGGCCTGATTATTGCCACACCTGTTCACAATCAAGGCATCACTTAAATAGGAGGTGCTTGACACAGTAAGGTCCACCAGAAGATCCTTAAAAGCTACACATCATGCCGAGACCCAAAGAAATTCAGGAACAATTGAGAAAGAAAGTAATTGAGATCTATCAGTCTGGAAAGGGTTATAAAGCCATTTCCAAAGCTTTGGGAATCCAGCGAACCACAGTGAGAGCCATTATCCACAAATGGCGAAGACATGGAACAGTGGTGAACCTTCCCAGGAGTGGCCGGCCGCCCAAAATTACCCCAAGAGCGCAGCGACGACTCATCCAAGAGGTCACAAAAGACCCCACAACAACGTCCAAGGAACTGCAGGCCTCACTTGCCTCAGTTAAGGTCAGCGTTTATGCCTCCACCATCAGGAAAAGACTGGGCAAAAATGGCCTGCATGGCAGAGTTCCAAGGAGAAAACCACTGCTGAGCAAAAAGAACATCAAAGCTCGTCTCAATTTCTCCACAACACATCTTGATGATCCCCAAGACTTTTGGGACAACATTCTGTGGACCGATGAGACAAAAGTGGAACTCTTTGGAAGGTGTGTGTCCAAGTATATCTGGCGTAGAAGGAACACTGCATTTCATAAAAAGAACATTATACCAACAGTAAAATATGGTGGTGGTAGTGTGATGGTCTGGGGCTGTTTTGCTGCTTCAGGACCTGGAAGACTTGCCGTGATAAAAGGAACTATGAATTCTGCTGTCTACCAAGAGATCCTGAAGGAGAATGTCCGACCATCTGTTCGTGTACTCAAGCTGAAACCAACTTGGGTTCTGCAGCAGGACAATGATCCTAAACACACCAGCAAGTCCACCACCGAATGGCTGAAGAAAAACAAAATGAAGACTTTGGAGTGGCCTAGCCAAAGTCCTGACCTGAATCCTATTGAGATGTTGTGGTATGACCTTAAAAAGGCCGTTCATGCTCGAAAACCCTTTAATGTAACTGAATTAGGACAATTCTGCAAAGATGAGTGGGCCAAAATTCCTCCAGGACGCTGTAAAAGCCTCATTGCACGTTATCGCAAACGCTTGGTTGCAGTTGTTGCTACTAAGGGTGGCCCAACCAGTTATTAGGTTTAGGGGGCAATCACTTTTTCACACAGGGCCATGATGGTTTGGATTTTTTTTCACCTTTAATAATAAACACCTTCATTTACAAATTGCATTTTGTGTTTACTTGTGTTGTCCTTGACTATTGTTTAAATTGGTTTGATGTTCCGAAACACTTAAGTGTGACAAACATGCAAAGGAACAGGAAATGAGGAAGGGGGCAAACATTTTTTCACACCACTGTATATATGTGGGCAGAAGGTGGTAATTACTGGAACTGATCGCCTACTCAGGGGTCTCCAAACTATGGCCCTCCAGTTTTTCAGAAACTATAATTCCCATCATGCCTAGTCAGGGCTGGCCCAAGACATTGTGGTGCTTCTTGGGTCCACGAATGAAATGCTGCTCCCTCCCCAAAAACAATCACACCCACCAAAAGGCCACCAAGTCAATTATTTTATATCATAATAAATAAAACTAAAATAAAATTTATCAGGAAGTCAGATTTACATGCAACAGCACCTTGTCTATATGCAAAATTATATGACATATCATTATGTTCAATTCCAAAGGGTGAGCTAGGGTAGTATATAGACAGGCTAGGGTAGTATATGGACAGGCTAGGGTTGTATATGGGCAGGCTAGGTTAGCATATAGACAGCCTAGGGTAGTATATAGACAGGCTAGGGTAGTATATGGACAGGCTAGGGTAGTATAAAGACAGGCTAGGGTAGTATATAAACAGGCTAGGGTAGTATATAGACAGGTTAGGGTAGTATATGAATAGGCTAGGGTAGTATATAAACAGGCTAGGGTAGTATATAAACGGGCTAGGGTAGTATATGGACAGGCTTAGGCTGTATAGGGGCAGGCTAGAGTAGTATATAGACAGGCTAGTGTAGCATATGGACAGGCTAGGGTAGTATAAAGACAGGCTAGAGTAGTATATGGACAGGCTAGGTTAGTATATGGACAGGCAAGGGTAGTATATAGAAAGGCTACGGTAGTATATGGACAGGCTAGGGTAGTATATAGACAGGCTAGGGTAGTATATGAATAGGCTAGGGTAGTATATAAACAGGCTAGGGTAGTATATAAACGGGCTAGGGTAGTATATGGACAGGCTTAGGCTGTATAGGGGCAGGCTAGAGTAGTATATAGACAGGCTAGTGTAGTATATGGACAGGCTAGGGTAGTATAAAGACAGGCTAGAGTAGTATATGGACAGGCTAGGTTAGTATATGGACAGGCAAGGGTAGTATATAGAAAGGCTACGGTAGTATATGGACAGGCTAGGGTAGTATATAGACAGGCTAGGGTGGTATATAGACAGGCTAGTGTAGTATATGAACAGACTAGAGTAGTATATAGACAGGGTAGTATAGTATATAGACAGGCTAGGGTAGTATATGGACAGGCTAGGGTAGTATATAGACAGGCTAGTGTAGTATATAGACAGGCTAGTATAGTATATAGACAGGCTAGTGTAGTATATGGACAGGCTAGGGTAGTATATAGACAGGCTAGGGTAGTATATAGACAGGCTAGTATAGTATATAGACAGGCTAGGGTAGTATATGGACAGGCTAGGGTAGTATATAGACAAGCTAGGGTAGTATATAGACAGGCTAGTATAGTATATAGACAGGCTAGTGTAGTATATAGACAGGCTCTAGGGTAGTATATAGACAGGCTAGTATAGTATATAGACAGGCTAGTGTAGTATATAGACAGGCTAGGGTAGTATATAGAAAGGCTACGGTAGTATATGGACAGGCTAGGGTAGTATATAGACAGGCTAGGGTAGTATATGAATAGGCTAGGGTAGTATATAAACAGGCTAGGGTAGTATATAAACGGGCTAGGGTAGTATATGGACAGGCTTAGGCTGTATAGGGGCAGGCTAGAGTAGTATATAGACAGGCTAGTGTAGTATATGGACAGGCTAGGGTAGTATAAAGACAGGCTAGAGTAGTATATGGACAGGCTAGGTTAGTATATGGACAGGCAAGGGTAGTATATAGAAAGGCTACGGTAGTATATGGACAGGCTAGGGTAGTATATAGACAGGCTAGTGTGGTATATAGACAGGCTAGTGTAGTATATGAACAGACTAGAGTAGTATATAGACAGGGTAGTATAGTATATAGACAGGCTAGGGTAGTATATGGACAGGCTAGGGTAGTATATAGACAGGCTAGTGTAGTATATAGACAGGCTAGTATAGTATATAGACAGGCTAGTGTAGTATATGGACAGGCTAGAGTAGTATATAGACAGGCTAGGGTAGTATATAGACAGGCTAGTATAGTATATAGACAGGCTAGGGTAGTATATGGACAGGCTAGGGTAGTATATAGACAAGCTAGGGTAGTATATAGACAGGCTAGTATAGTATATAGACAGGCTAGTGTAGTATATAGACAGGCTCTAGGGTAGTATATAGACAGGCTAGTATAGTATATAGACAGGCTAGTGTAGTATATAGACAGGCTAGGGTAGTATATAGAAAGGCTACGGTAGTATATGGACAGGCTAGGGTAGTATATAGACAGGCTAGGGTAGTATATGAATAGGCTAGGGTAGTATATAAACAGGCTAGGGTAGTATATAAACGGGCTAGGGTAGTATATGGACAGGCTTAGGCTGTATAGGGGCAGGCTAGAGTAGTATATAGACAGGCTAGTGTAGTATATGGACAGGCTAGGGTAGTATAAAGACAGGCTAGAGTAGTATATGGACAGGCTAGGTTAGTATATGGACAGGCAAGGGTAGTATATAGAAAGGCTACGGTAGTATATGGACAGGCTAGGGTAGTATATAGACAAGCTAGAGTAGTATATGGACAGGCTAGTGTGGTATATAGACAGGCTAGTGTAGTATATGAACAGACTAGAGTAGTATATAGACAGGGTAGTATAGTATATAGACAGGCTAGGGTAGTATATGGACAGGCTAGGGTAGTATATAGACAGGCTAGTGTAGTATATAGACAGGCTAGTATAGTATATAGACAGGCTAGTGTAGTATATGGACAGGCTAGGGTAGTATATAGACAGGCTAGGGTAGTATATAGACAGGCTAGGGTAGTATATAGACAGGCTAGTATAGTATATAGACAGGCTAGTGTAGTATATGGACAGGCTAGGGTAGTATATGGACAGGCTAGTGTAGTATAGAGACAGGCTAGGGTAGTATATAGACAGGCTAGGGCAGTATAGGGGTGGGCAGGTGGAGGGGCAGTTGTCATCATGACACACAAAACTGCTGGAAAAAAATCCTTGTTGTCCCCACTCCCCTCTATCCAGTACCCGTTTTCCCTCTGTCTTCCCTCCCCCCCAACCCTCTCCCGGCCACAGGTAAAATGTCATGTTCCACACCCTTATCAAGGTCGTTCCCCCTCCCCCCCCCCCATTTCACCACCAGACGGATCCTGCCTCCTGAGCCCGGATTATAGAGAGCCAGGTCCGAGTAACCCGCTCACGGGCCTGTTTATATACCCCCTAACAGCAGGACCGTACAATATGCATGTTGATATAGCCTTACAGTGTTATACTTTTACTGTTACTGTCACACTACTACACATTGTCTTACGCATTACTGTGCATGTTTCACGTTTAAGTGCCATGCTAACTGTAACAGTTGTTAATTTTATGTTTCCTGTTACCATCCTTTATACTCAATAAAATATGTTTGGAAAAAAAAAAAAAATCCTTGTTGTCAATTTGCTGGGTAAATAGAAGAGAAGAAGAAGCGGCGATGGTTCAATTTGCTGCCCCTCTCAAAGTGCTGCCCGGGTCCCAAGGTAGGGCCGGCCCTGTACCCAGTCATGTCTGGGAATATCAGAGTTTTATAATGCCTCATGGGACGTGTAGTTCCGCACCAGCTGGAGGGCCGTAGTTTGGAGATCCCTGCGCCTATAAGGTTCTCTCTGCTGCAGCTGAAGAAGCCAACTTTCAGCTGCTGCAGAGAGAGCCATGCAGGGGATCGGTTCCAGAAATTGCCCCCCCCCCACCTCTGTGCCAATCACCCTCCTTACTCACATCCGATTCACCTAGCGACCCCCCCGCTGGCCTTGGCCCCGTACAGGAGGAGCTGGTGGTACCCCCTTACCCACGGCCCTGTCCTAGTGACACCATTGGCCATTACCCAGCAAATCAGCCCCCCATATGGGTCGGCCCGTGGCATCTTCAGTTCCAAGTGGGTGCTCATATATGAATTTCCATAGTGGAATCCGGATAAGTGGCCAGTAAGTTGCCCTTGTCGGAGGGTAAAAGCGTGCATGTAATTTAGTAACTTTGTTTTATAAAGAGATACATTGTAGAAGTAAATTGTATTTAGTGAAAATCTTTTGAATAATAATAAAGTTTCCCATGGGGCAGGTCTCCCTAACGTCTCCCTGTATACAGTACGGGATTGCCGCGCACTTACCGTAACTCCTTTTCTATTTATTTGACTGCCTTGTATTTATTCTGTCGGCGGCGTGACGCCCGGCGCGGATCACATGGCCCTCTATAAATAAATGCATCACGCGGCCGGGATTTTACCAGGTGCAAATGGATTCTCGCACAAGACAAAAGCTTTAGGACAATTTACTTCCAGCAACAAAGGCGCTAATTAGTTCCCCGCCACCCCGAAATCAATAGGAGTTCATTTCTTAGTAAATCTAAGCGGTGGATCCCTTGACACGAGGCGCGCTGACAGCGGGGGGGGGGGGGGGGGGGGGCGGGCGGCGGAGTCGCCCTTCAGGAATACGTCAGCGTTGCTCTTTCTGATTTCTGCGGCCCATTGATTTCTCCGCTTGATTGGCTTTCATGAGATCATTTGCATTCCGCTGCAGATTATTAGCCATTTGAGTTGTCATATTTGTTTCGCCGCTGTTCAGTTGCTGATAGTCGATCAGGTTTATTGACTTCGATGCAGCGCGTTGGCTGCGTGTTCAGTGATTGATTTTCTGCCTCGGCTGCAGTTCATTTTAGTGGATTCCCAGCGCCAGGCTGTCTTGGCAACAGGATGGGAAAAAAAAATAAAAATAAATCACACAGGATAACTTCTTTCACATTGTGATTACTATTCATTTCCACCTCCCCCTTCTGATGGCATGCCAAATGGTTCGAAAGCCGGGCTTGGCTTAGTATTAGGCAAAGTAGGCCCATGCCTAGGGGTCGAAGAACGCGCCATCGAGTTAGGTGTAGAGGAGAGCTCATAGTCCAGGGAGACCGGATATGGCTTCTAATAAGGTACATTGTATTAGGACAGGGGTCTCCAAAGCTTCGAAACAAAGGGCCAGGTTACTGTCCCTCAGGCTTGGGTGTAAAAGAAACACCTATGGTCAGTAAGAGGAGAAATAGTTCCCCATCATTGGTGTCATTGGAAGGAATAGTGCCCCATCATTGGTGTCAGTGGGAGGAATAGTGGCCCATCATTGGTATCAGTGGGAGGAATAGTGCCCCATCATTGGTGTCAGTGGGAGGAACAGTGTCCCATCATTGGTGTCAGTGGGAGGAATAGTGGCCCATCATTGGTGTCAGTGGAAGGAATAGTGCCCCATCATTGGCGTCTGTGGAAGGAATAGTGCCCCATCATTGGTATCAGTGGGAGGAATAGTGGCCCATCATTGGTGTCAGTGGAAGAAATAGTGCCCCCTCGTTATTGTCTGTGGGAGGAATAGTGCCCCATCATTGGTATCAGTGGGAGGAATAGTGGCCCATCATTGGTGTCAGTGGAAGAAATAGTGCCCCCTCGTTAGTGTCTGTGGGAGGAATAGTGCCCCATCATTGGTATCAGTGGGAGGAATAGTGTCCCATCATTGGTGTCAGTGGGAGGAATAGTGTCCCATCATTGGTGTCAGTGGGAGGAATAGTGTCCCATCATTGGTGTCAGTGGAAGGAATAGTGTCCCACCATTGGTGTCAGTGGGAGGAATAGTGTCCCATCATTGGTGTCAGTGGGAGGAATAGTGCCCCATCATTGGTATCAGTGGGAGGAATAGTGTCCCATCATTGGTGTCAGTGGGAGGAATAGTGTCCCATCATTGGTGTCAGTGGGAGGAATAGTGGCCCATCATTGGTGTCAGTGGAAGGAATAGTGCCCCATCATTGGCGTCTGTGGAAGGAATAGTGCCCCATCATTGGTATCAGTGGGAGGAATAGTGGCCCATCATTGGTGTCAGTGGAAGAAATAGTGCCCCCTCGTTATTGTCTGTGGGAGGAATAGTGCCCCATCATTGGTATCAGTGGGAGGAATAGTGGCCCATCATTGGTGTCAGTGGAAGAAATAGTGCCCCCTCGTTAGTGTCTGTGGGAGGAATAGTGCCCCATCATTGGTATCAGTGGGAGGAATAGTGTCCCATCATTGGTGTCAGTGGGAGGAATAGTGCCCCATCATTTGTATCAGTGGGAGGAATAGTGCCTCATTGTTGGTGTCAGAGGAAGGAATAGTGCCCCATCATTGGTGTCAGAGGGAGGAATAGTGCCCCATCATTGGTATCAGTGGGAGGAATAGTGCCCCATCATTGGTATCAGTGGGAGGAATAGTGGCCCATCATTGGTGTCAGTGGAAGAAATAGTGCCCCCTCGTTAGTGTCTGTGGGAGGAATAGTGCCCCATCATTGGTATCAGTGGGAGGAATAGTGCCTCATTGTTGGTGTCAGAGGAAGGAGTGTTGCTTCAATGTTGGTGTCAGTAGGAGGTGTAATGCCTTTTATTAATGAGAGGAATAGTGACCCAAGGGTTAGATAAAGGCAAGAAAAGGGGCTGAATTTGGCCCACGGGCCGCAGTATGGAGACCACTGTATTAGGAGGTCTCCCAACATCTCTGCATTGCTTCTGCCACACTTAAGGCTGAGCTCCGGGTATGATCTGTATTATGTAGTTATCTTGGAGCAGCGTGGCACAATGTATGTACTTCTCATACCCGAGGGGGGGTTGGGGAAGGTGACAATCTTTACCAATATGATTATTGTCTATGCAGCACTACACCTGAAGGGGCCGCTGGTAACAACTGCCCTTTCCCGAAGAGTACAGAGGCTGCCCATTAGGCATGTACAGAATGAAAAAAAATTGTTTTGATTCGTTAATTTAAAGAGAATTTTTTTTTTTTTTTTTTAATCAATCATACATACCTAGGTGGATGTTCTATCTGCCCCCATGCTAGCTCTAAGGCTGAGAAGTGAGAGATCTAACACCGTTGATCGCCCAGTTCTCCATAGGGTTGCAACCTCACCCCTTTAAACCTGAAGACCTTTGAATGACACCGGCTCTGAGGCCAATTAAATGCAGATAAGGCAACAAGTGAGTTTAATTACCACCTTAATCAGCCATGGAACCCGTGTAATTAATACGTGTTTGGGTTTAAAGGGATGGGGTGGCAACCATAGGTCACTCCTCCAGGAGCTGAGAGCTGGTGTCTTCAGGTGAGGTGGCAACCATAGGCTACTTCTCCAGGAGCAGAGAGCTGGTGTCTTCAGATGAGGTGCAACCATAGTTCTCCATGAGCAGAGAGCTGGTGTCTTCAGGTGAGGTGCCACCATAGTTCTCCAGGAGCAGAGAGCTGGTGTCTTCAGGTGAGGTGCAACCATAGTTCTCCAGGAGCAGAGAGCTGGTGTCTTCAGGTGAGGTGCAACCATAGTTCTCCATGAGTAGAGAGCTGGTGTCTTCAGATGAAGTGCAACCATAGTTCTCCATGAGCAGAGAGCTGGTGTCTTCAGGTGAGGTGCAACCATAGTTCTCCAGGAGCAGAGAGCTGGTGTCTTCAGGTGAGGTGCAACCATAGTTCTCCATGAGTAGAGAACTGGTGTCTTCAGGTGAGGTGCAACCATAATTCTCCAGGAGCAGAGAGCTGGTGTCTTCAGGTGAGGTGCAACCATAGTTCTCCATGAGTAGAGAGCTGGTGTCTTCAGGTGAGGTGCAACCATAATTCTCCAGGAGCAGAGAGCTGGTGTCTTCAGGTGAGGTGCAACCATAGTTCTCCAGGAGCAGAGAGCTGGTGTCTTCAGGTGAGGTGGCAACCATAGTTCTCCAGGAGCAGAGAGCTGGTGTCTTCAGGTGAGGTGCAACCATAATTCTCCATGAGTAGAGAACTGGTGTCTTCAGGTGAGGTGCAACCATAGTTCTCCAGGAGCAGAGAGCTGGTGTCTTCAGATGAGGTGCAACCATAATTCTCCATGAGTAGAGAACTGGTGTCTTCAGATGAGGTGCAACCATAATTCTCCAGGAGCAGAGAGCTGGTGTTTTCAGGTGAGGTGCAACCATAGTTCTCCAGGAGCAGAGAGCTGGTGTCTTCAGATGAGGTGCAACCATAATTCTCCATGAGTAGAGAACTGGTGTCTTCAGATGAGGTGCAACCATAATTCTCCAGGAGCAGAGAGCTGTTGTCTTCAGATGAGGTGCAACCATAGTTCTCCAGGAGCAGAGAGCTGGTGTTTTCAGGTAAGGTGGCAACCATAGGTCACTTCTCCAGGAGCAGAGAGCTGGTGTCTTCAGGTGAGGTGCAACCATAGTTCTCCAGGAGCAGAGAGCTGGTGTTTTCAGGTGAGGTGCAACCATAGTTCTCCAGGAGCAGAGAGCTGGTGTCTTCAGGTGAGGTGCAACCATAATTCTCCAGGAGCAGAGAGCTGGTGTCTTCAGATGAGGTGGCAACCATAGTTCTCCAGGAGCAGAGAGCTGGTGTTTTCAGATGAGGTGGCAACCATAATTCTCCAGGAGCAGAGAGCTGGTGTTTTCAGGTGAGGTGCAACCATAGTTCTCCATGAGTAGAGAACTGGTGTCTTCAGATGAGGTGGCAACCATAGTTCTCCAGGAGCAGAGAGCTGGTGTCTTCAGGTGAGGTGCAACCATAGTTCTCCAGGAGCAGAGAGCTGGTGTCTTCAGGTGAGGTGCAACCATAATTCTCCAGGAGCAGAGAGCTGGTGTCTTCAGATGAGGTGGCAACCATAGTTCTCCAGGAGCAGAGAGCTGGTGTTTTCAGATGAGGTGGCAACCATAATTCTCCAGGAGCAGAGAGCTGGTGTTTTCAGGTGAGGTGCAACCATAATTCTCCAGGAGTAGAGAACTGGTGTCTTCAGATGAGGTGGCAACCATAGTTCTCCAGGAGCAGAGAGCTGGTGTCTTCAGGTGAGGTGCAACCATAGTTCTCCATGAGTAGAGAGCTGGTGTCGCCAGGTGGACCATTATGTCTATTGTTCCCCATCTCAATGAACCAAATTTTAAGTTGTTAATATTCTCAGCTGCAAAAGTCTGCATAGGACAAAGAAGAAAAAAGCAACGTTGATTCAGTTGTATCTTGTGATATTTCCCCCTCTGGAGCTGTAGGGAGGTCTTCTAGCTCCAGAGCCCACCAGAACATCATAGTGCGTGGAAGAAGTTAATAAATTAGCCCTTTGTGTATACGGCTACTGCCTCCGATGTATATAGAATATCGTCTTGTTTTCTTACAAGGGAAACCCAGGCAGAGAGGTTAACCGGAGAGGTCAGCGGGCAATTGTACTGGTGAAGGAGCACATTGTCTGGAACTTGTTATCTTGATGTTCCGATCACAAACACCAGCCGAGTTCTCAGCTACTTCTCCGGGCAAAGCCTCCTTTCATCTCCTCCATGGTGTAAACATCAACCTGCACAATCCCAGGCTAGGAAATGACTAAGGCCGGGCCGCCCTTTGTGCATGAGCCCCACTAGACCAACATTGCATACATTCTTTTGTAGTCAACATTTCCTTTTTCAGCTCCATGAGTAAATTGTTATTGAATTATGGTGCGACGAACGTACTTCACACATCACTTCTCTTTCGCTCGGTTCTGTAGGATTTTACGCATACATTGCGCTTCATTTCTTAACCACTTGCCTACCGGGCACTTACACCCCCCTTCCTGCCCAGGCCAATTCTCAGCTTTCAGCGCTCTCACTCTTTCAATGACAATTGTGCTGTCATGCTACAGTTTACCCAAATGACATTTTTATAATTTTATTCACACAGATAGAGCTTTCTTTTGGTGGTATTTAATTGCTGCTGGGTTTTTAATTTTGTTTTCGAAATAAGACAAAATGAGACCAAAATTTTAAAAAACAAAAACAAAACAGTTTAATATTTTGTTATAAAATTTTGAAAACAGGCAATTCTTCTCCTTCACTGATGGGCGCTGATGAGGCTGCACTGATGTACACTTATAGGCTGCGCTGATGAGCACTGATAGGCAGCACTGATGGGCACTGATAGGCTGCGCTGATGGGCACTGATAGGCGGCACTGATGGGCACTGATAGGCAGCACTGATGGGCACTGATAGGCAGCCCTGATGGGCACTGATGGGCACTAATAGACAGCACTGAAGGGCACTGATAGGCCGCACTGATGGGCACTGATAGGCAGCACTGATGGGCACTAATAGGCAGCACTGATGGGCACTGATAGGCCGCACTGATGGGCACTGATAGGCAGCGCTGATAGGCACTAATAGGCAGCACTGATGGGCACTAATAGGCAGCATTGATGGGCACTGATAGGCAGAATTGATGGGCACTGTTAGGCGGCACTGATGGGCACTGATAGGCGGCACTGATGGGTACAGATAGGCAGCACTGATGGGCACTGATAGGCTGCACTGATGGGCACTGATAGGCAGCACTGATGGGCACTGATAGGCACTGATAAGGCGGCACTAATGGGCACTAATAAGCACTGATGAGCCTGCACTGATGGACACTTATAGGCTGCGCTGATGGGCCCTGATAGGTGGCACTGATGGGCACTGATAGGCGGCACTGATAGGCACTGATATGGTGGCACTAATGGTCACTGATAGGTGGCACTGATAAGCACTGATGAGGCGGCACTGATGGGTGGCACTGATGGGTGATACTGATGGGTAGCACTGATGGTTGGCACTGAAGGGCACTGATAGGTCGCATTGGTAAGCAGCAGTGATAGGTGGCACTGATGGGCTCTGATCACTGATCTGTGGCACTGATTATAAACACTGGTGGGCATTGATTGGCAGCACTGGTGGGCATTGATGGGTGGCACTGTGGGCACTGGTAGGTGGCACTGTTCGCACTGGTAGGTGGCACTGTTCGCACTGGTAGGTGGCACTGGTGGGTATTGATAGGTGGTGATTACATGGAATGTAAACATCCCTTGTAATAGAAAAAAAGCATGGCAGGTCCTTTTTAATGTGAGATCAAAAAGACATCACATCTCACATTTACACTAAAATGCAATAAAAAAAAATAATACATTTAAAAAAGTGTTTATTTGTTTTTTACCAAATAATTTTTTTACTCCTTTAAGATCCTTGGCCGGAAGTGATGTTTGACGTCGCTTCTGCCCTGCAATGCTTTCTTTGGAGACCAGCGCGGGCCATCTTCCCCTCACTCGGCATCCAGGCAGTGAGGGGAGCGGAAGCGATTGTCTCCGCCACTACTGACAGCTCCGGTAAGCGGCAGAGACAACCGGAGTGTGGTGGGAGGGGGGCTCCCTTATAAAAATGGCCTCAGCGGCGAATCTGCCGCTGAGACCACTTTTGTCCTATAGAGGACTACAGGCCGTTTAAAAAAATATCAGGGTTATGGCAGATATCTGCTGTCATAACAACGGTATTTAACGCAAAAGTAGCGACGTATAACGACGGCGGGCGGTCCTTCAGTGGATAATTATATGACTTATTATGTGGTGTGTGCCGCGCTGAATTAATTCATGTCCATAATAAATAATTATTAAAAGCCGTCACCAACACCCAATCACACTGACTCTTACCCTAGGGCACCAATAGACGGGTAATGGATACCGATTCAGGTCATTTGCTATGAAAATTTGTAAATTCATATATTCGAAAATTCATAAATTCGAAAATTCGTAAATTAATAAATTTGAAAATTTGTAGATTCATAAATTTGAATATTCAGAAATTCATAAATTTGTAATTTTGTAAATTCATAAACTCGTAAATTCGATAATTCGAAAATAAGAGAGAAAATCCGAAAAAGTCAAAAGAATAACAAACTAATAATAACTATTAAATTATTAGTATTGGAATTTACCTCTCAAATTTGTCTGTCGCGTACACACGATCAAACAAAAGTCCGGCAAACTCATGGGTTCATGTCACATGGCGACAGTCCCAGCATCCTCCGGGACTGTGACATCGTAAGGGGGCGGGGTCACCATGTGACATCAACCCATGTGACATGAACCCATGTGACATCCACCGAAGACCCCGCCCCTTGTCCCTATATAAGTCGCCGCGTGCCCAGTCCCCGTCATTGTGAGCGGAGGACTCGGCGAGGCAACATCTGAAGAAGAAGAAAAAGAAGAAGAAAAGAACAGAAGAACGTAAGGCGGCGGCGACAGCGGCGGCGACAGAAGACCGGGCCACCGCCTGTAAAAGAGCTAGAAGAAGGCGCGGTGGCCCGGCAGAAGAACCGAAGAGGGGGACAAGACCCCCGAAGTCGGAAGAAGAGGCCGCGGCGACGAAGAAGAATGCCGGGCTCCTCCGCTAGTAAAAGAGCTACAAGAAGATAGCGGAGGAGTCCGGCGAGAAGACCCCCGAAGAGTGAAGACCCCCGGAGCTGTGCAATAAATTATTTTATCTTGTGTGTTGTGTTTTTTTTTGTACTTTATTTGACAGGTGAATGGGTAGGGGTACATTGTACCCCATACTCATTCACATAGGGTGGGGGGGGGGGCGGTATCCGGGGGCCCCCTTATTAAAGGGGGCTCCTGGATTCTGATAAGCCCCCCGCCCGCAGACCCCGACAACCAACGGCCAGGATTGTCGGGAAGAGGCCCTTGTCCTCATCAACATGGGGACAAGGTGCTTTGGGGTGGGGGGGCCTTCCTGGTACGGCTCAGGAGGGGGGGGGGGGCGCTCGCTCGCCCCCCCTTTCCTGGCCGGCCGGGTAGCGTGCTCGGACAAGGGTCTGTTGTGGACTTGGGGGGACCCCCACGCCGATTTTTTTCGGCGATGGGGTTCCCCGTTAAGTTCATACCAGGAGGCGGGGCCAGCGACGTCTCATTTGCGGGCACCGCCTACCTGGAGACGCGCTCGAAATGAGCGGACTTTCCTCCGCGTGTGTGGGCGAGTCCGTTCATTTCAAAAGTAGGGCGGATAGTACGGCGTATTAGTCCGCTGAAAAAGTGCCTTGTGTGGGCAAGTAGCCCGTTCGGAAAGTCCGACGGACAGTCTGGCGGGAAGTCCGCCAGACTAAGTACATCGGACAGGCGGCTACGTGTGTACGCGGCTTTAGTGAACGTAACAAATGCAAATTTATCCGAAGTCACATCTAAACAAATGGAATGGAACAAATTAATAATAAATAATATTAATAAAATAGCGGCCCCCTTGCGGGGGTTATACACACAGGTATACCACTATTCATCCTTTCCCTCTTAAAGTTTGGAGAAATCTATCAAATACCTATTGGGGTCATTAACCAAGGGCAGTGATGGGGAACCTCGGCACCCCAGATGTTTTGGAACTACATTTCCCATGATGCTCCTCTACACTGCAGAGTGCATGAGCCTCATGGGAAATGTAGTTCCAAAACATATGGAGTGCCGAGGTTCCCCATCACTGCTCTAGGGGGTTGTCTTTCAAAAAACAGTTACAAAGAAAAAATAAACCAATCAGTGCTGCATGTTACATTTTTGTTGTAAATGATGTTCAAAATTAGTTGAGTTGGTATAAAATATTGCGTAGTATTTGGTCATGTTCAGAAAAAGGACTAATTTGGCATGCTTGGTGCATCTCTTGTGTGGCCGGGTGCTGGATGACTTGCCTGTGTCATCCTGGGGCAATTCTTTAACAAAGGCTGTAGTGAGCTTGTTTCCCTCTAGTGTTCAGCCTGGACATTGTGTCATTTCCTGAAGGCAGAGAGAGAGAGAGAGAGAAAGAGAGAGACCACTACTGAAAGCAGGGGATTGTGGGACATGTGGTCCGGAGAGCCGGGATTTACATTAGAGCCAGTGCTGCTGCAGACTACAAGTTCCAGCCGCCTGGGAAAGGGGAGAATGCTGGGCGAGGACATAAATAGCCTGGTCTGGGGGAGGAGCTCTTTCTTTTGTTCTTGGAAAGATGAAAAAAATGACTGAAGGTCCACTGTAAGCTAAGAACAGGGACCCGGCTGCTCCAAGTAGGTGCCACAGCCTGGATGGTGTGGAGAGTCTTCAGAGAGGGAGCCGTACGCCTGCAGGCAGATCCACTATCACCAGCTCCCTGTCGGCCGGGTGACTGTCGGGAGGGTCACTCTCATCGTCGCCAATACAAACCCAGCAGAACCCCCCGGCGTTGCCAGGTGCAAGGGCCCGGCACCCTTCACTGGTTGCAGATTCTTCAAGAGCCTGTTCCGGGGACATCCTGTTCCCTTGAGCCTTGGTATCACCAGGATTGGTGAGTGGGCAGAAGCCCACCCTGTGTATACTGTACCAGGACACTGCATGCAGACACCTTTATCTTTACGTGAGAGCTTCCACCAGAAAACACTTTGCACATGCTAATCACTAATCACTAGTGCTGGTCGCCATTTCACGGCAATCTCTCTGGGCCCTTGTTGAGCTAGCTGAAGATTCTAAACATCTACACTACGAGGACCTCTTCTCAAAGAAAGCTCTTCCTCTTCCCTTTTATACCTTTCAGGACCTATTGGTTTTAACCAGTTGATTTATTGCGGTCTTTCTGTGCATTGCATATTCTTTGTATACCTACTAAGACTAAAGTTTAAAAGAGAAGTTTGGGTTGCTTTTTTGTTTTTTTTTAAATCATACTTACCTAGGTGGATTCTGCACCTGTCCCCCATCGTCTCTAAAGGGTGAGAACCGAGCGATCAAACACCACCGATCGCTCGGTTCTCACAGCAGCCTGAGCAGAGAGGTTGTGACTATCAGTCATCGGCTCTCTGCTCTGCCCCCTCCTCGCTCATTGGAGCGCTGGGCCGTGGAGGGGTGCGGGAGCAGCTGGCTTAGCCTCTCAGTGTCTCATTGAGAGGCTGAGCCAGGTGCCCACCCAGGGTTGTGGGAGGATCCCAACCATATTGGCGGGGTCACAGGAGTGCAGAACGAACTGCACTACTGGGATCCACAAAAAGAAGTACAGCCAAACAAGCTTTCCTCGTACTTCTCCTTTAGTTTTGAAAGATGCCCTATATTACCAAAAGTATTGGGACTCCTGCCTTTACGCACACATGAACTTTAATGGCCTCCCAGTCTTAGTCCGTAGAGTTTAATATTGAGTTGGCTCCGCCCTTTGCAGCTATAACAGCTTCAACTCTTCTAAAAAGGTCATCCACAAGGTTTAGGAGGGTGTCTATGGGAATGTTTTACCATTCTTCCAGAAGCACATTTGTAAAGTCAGGCACTGATGTTGGACGAGAAGGCCTAGCTCGCAGTCTCCACTTTAATTCATCCCAAAGGTGTACTATCAGGTTGAGGCCAGGACTCTGTGCAGGGCAGTCAAGTTCCTCCACTCCAACCTCGCTCATCCTTGTCTTTATGGACCTTGCTTTGTGCACCGGTGCTCAGTCATGTTGGAACAGAAAAGGGCCGTCCCCAAACTGCTCTCACAAAGTCTGGAGCATGAAATTGTCCAAAATGTCTTGGTATGCTGATGCCTTAAGAGTTCCCCTCACTGGAACTAAGGAGCCAAGCACAACCCCTGAAAAACAACCCCCCCCACACCATAATCCCCCCTCCACCAAATGATTTGGACCAGTGCACAAAACAAGGTCCAAAAAGACATGGACGAGCGAGTTTGGGGTGGAGGAACTTGACTGGCCTGCACACAGTCCTGACCTCAACCTGAAAGAACACCTTTGGGATGAATTAGAGTGGAGACTGCGAGCCAGGACCTTCTCTGTGCCTGACCTCACAAACGCTCTTCTGGGAAGAATGGTCAAACGTTCCCATAGACACATCTCCTAAACCTTGTGGACGGCCTTCCCAGAAAAAGGTGAAGCTGTTATATCTGCAAAGGGCGGAGCCAACTCAATATTGAACCCTCCGGACTAAGACTGGGAGGCCATTAAAATTCATGTGTGTGTAAAGGCAGGTGTCCCAATACTTTTGGTAATATAGGGTATCTGCATTAACAATCCTTGTGCTTTTCTGACTAGTAAAATACTCATTTACTTTGTTACAGTCTGTGTGATTGCATTCTTTCTTTGAATTGTGTCTGAACCCAGAGTGTCAGAGGTGTCGGGAGGCTTGCAAGATCAGGGAAACCTTTGGGGTCAGCCATCTTCCAGCGGACCCTTACGCGGGGGGGGGGGTTTGGCTACACTTGCAATATGTCGGCATGGGACTTGTGTAATCATCCTCATGCTGAATCTTTCCCCTATGGTGAAGGGTATTGTTGGATATTGTTGCACTAATAAAAAGGCTGCATAGTGAGTGGTGGGTGACATGTCTACGGGGCCGAAATGTTCTCCGCAATGGCTCGGAAATGGTTGAAGTTATGTCCCGTTCACTGATCGCATGTCACTGCTGTGCTACCAGCGGAGGTAGCGAATTACCGCAGAGACCATAAATCATCGTCCCTTTCAGTTACGCATGAAAGATGAAATACGACAAATGACAGCCAAGACTTGTCCACATTAGAGGACCCCGCGGTATGCTTCGAATTCAATCTACTTCAGTAATAATATGCCAAGAAAACCCAAATAATATCATCATCATCGTTATTATTATTAACTTTCTGACTTTTCTTTAGCTGGTAAATATGGAATCAACCTTGAAAGTTGGGAAATAGGACAAATAACAGCGATATAATGCTAAACATTTCTTGGAGACCCTTCATATTACCAGAAGTTAGGGTGGTCTCCCTTAAATAGTGAATCCAACCTTCACCAAGAACCCGTGTAGAAGGTATATGCATTTTGGGGAAAGTCTTCAGATCTCTGCAGAAGGTAGGCAGGAGCTGCCTAAATATATACAGAATCTCAAGCCAAAACCTGTTTTTTTTTTTTTTATATAGTACAGAAGGGTTAGAACCCATGTTAGGTTTTTATTGCTGTCCATGTCCCTGCTGGGTACATATTCAACTTCTCTATTTGTCCCTTGTGATCACTGACCCCTGTACTACAAGGAAGAGAAAATCCAAAAGTGCTTGAGGGACATTTCAGAGGGGGGATCCTCCTTCTTCAGCAGTGATTGAGGGACATTTCAGAGGGGTGATCCCCCTTCTTCAGCGGTGATTGAAGGACATTTCAGAGGGGTGATCCTCCTTCTTCAGCGGTGATTGAGGGACATTTCAGAGGGGTGATCCTCCTTCTTCAGCGGTGATTGAGGGACATTTCAGAGGGGGGATCCTCCTTCTTCAGCGGTGATTGAGGGACATTTCAGAGGGGGGATCCTCCTTCTTCAGCAGTGATTGAGGGACATTTCAGAGGGGTGATCCTCCTTCTTCAGCGGTGATTGAGGGACATTTCAGAGGGGTGATCCCCCTTCTTCAGCAGAGTTTGAGGGACATTTCAGAGGGGTGATCCTCCTTCTTCAGCGGTGATTGAGGGACATTTCAGAGGGGTGATCCCCCTTCTTCAGCAGTGATTGAGGGACATTTCAGAGGGGTGATTCCCCCTTCTTCAGCAGTGATTGAGGGACATTTCAGAGGGGTGATCCCCCTTCTTCAGCAGAGTTTGAGGGACATTTCAGAGGGGTGATCCTCCTTCTTCAGCGGTGATTGAGGGACATTTCAGAGGGGTGATCCTCCTTCTTCAGCGGTGATTGAGGGACATTTCAGAGGGGGGATTCCCCTTCTTCAGCGGTGATTGAGGGACATTTCAGAGGGGTGATCCTCCTTCTTCAGCGGTGATTGAGGGACATTTCAGAGGGGTGATCCTCCTTCTTCAGCGGTGATTGAGGGACATTTCAGAGGGGTGATCCCCCTTCTTCAGCAGTGATTGAGGGACATTTCAGAGGGGTGATCCCCCTTCTTCAGCAGTGATTGAGGGACATTTCAGAGGGGTGATCCTCCTTCTTCAGCAGTGATTGAGGGACATTTCAGAGGGGGGATCCTCCTTCTTCAGCAGTGATTGAGGGACATTTCAGAGGGGGGATCCTCCTTCTTCAGCAGTGATTGAGGGACATTTCAGAGGGGTGATCCTCCTTCTTCAGCGGTGATTGAGGGACATTTCAGAGGGGTGATCCCCCTTCTTCAGCAGAGTTTGAGGGACATTTCAGAGGGGTGATCCTCCTTCTTCAGCGGTGATTGAGGGACATTTCAGAGGGGTGATCCCCCTTCTTCAGCAGTGATTGAGGGACATTTCAGAGGGGTGATTCCCCCTTCTTCAGCAGTGATTGAGGGACATTTCAGAGGGGTGATCCCCCTTCTTCAGCAGAGTTTGAGGGACATTTCAGAGGGGTGATCCTCCTTCTTCAGCGGTGATTGAGGGACATTTCAGAGGGGTGATCCTCCTTCTTCAGCGGTGATTGAGGGACATTTCAGAGGGGGGATTCCCCTTCTTCAGCGGTGATTGAGGGACATTTCAGAGGGGGGATTCCCCTTCTTCAGCGGTGATTGAGGGACATTTCAGAGGGGTGATCCTCCTTCTTCAGCGGTGATTGAGGGACATTTCAGAGGGGTGATCCCCCTTCTTCAGCAGAGTTTGAGGGACATTTCAGAGGGGTGATCCTCCTTCTTCAGCGGTGATTGAGGGACATTTCAGAGGGGTGATCCTCCTTCTTCAGCGGTGATTGAGGGACATTTCAGAGGGGTGATCCTCCTTCTTCAGCGGTGATTGAGGGACATTTCAGAGGGGTGATCCCCCTTCTTCAGCAGTGATTGAGGGACATTTCAGAGGGGTGATTCCCCCTTCTTCAGCAGTGATTGAGGGACATTTCAGAGGGGTGATCCCCCTTCTTCAGCAGAGTTTGAGGGACATTTCAGAGGGGTGATCCTCCTTCTTCAGCGGTGATTGAGGGACATTTCAGAGGGGTGATCCTCCTTCTTCAGCGGTGATTGAAGGACATTTCAGAGGGGTGATCCTCCTTCTTCAGTGGTGATTGAGGGACATTTCAGAGGGGTGATCTTCCTTCTTCAGCGGTGATTGAGGGACATTTCAGAGGGGTGATCCTCCTTCTTCAGCAGTGATTGAGGGACATTTCAGAGGGGTGATCCCCCTTCTTCAGCAGTGATTGAGGGACATTTCAGAGGGGTGATCCTCCTTCTTCAGCGGTGATTGAGGGACATTTCAGAGGGGTGATCCTCCTTCTTCAGCAGTGATTGAGGGACATTTCAGAGGGGTGATCCTCCTTCTTCAGCGGTGATTGAGGGACATTTCAGAGGGGTGATCCTCCTTCTTCAGCAGTGATTGAGGGACATTTCAGAGGGGTGATCCTCCTTCTTCAGCGGTGATTGAGGGACATTTCAGAGGGGTGATCCTCCTTCTTCAGCGGTGATTGAGGGACATTTCAGAGGGGGGATCCTCCTTCTTCAGCAGAGTTTGAGGGACATTTCAGAGGGGTGATCCTCCTTCTTCAGCAGTGATTGAGGGACATTTCAGAGGGGTGATCCCCCTTCTTCAGCAGAGTTTGAGGGACATTTCAGAGGGGTGATCCTCCTTCTTCAGCGGTGATTGAGGGACATTTCAGAGGGGTGATCCTCCTTCTTCAGCGGTGATTGAGGGACATTTCAGAGGGGTGATCCTCCTTCTTCAGCAGTGATTGAGGGACATTTCAGAGGGGTGATCCTCCTTCTTCAGCGGTGATTGAGGGACATTTCAGAGGGGTGATCCTCCTTCTTCAGCGGTGATTGAGGGACATTTCAGAGGGGTGATCCTCCTTCTTCAGCGGTGATTGAGGGACATTTCAGAGGGGTGATCCTCCTTCTTCAGCAGTGATTGAGGGACATTTCAGAGGGGGGATCCCCCTTCTTCAGCGGTGATTGAGGGACATTTCAGAGGGGTGATCCTCCTTCTTCAGCGGTGATTGAGGGACATTTCAGAGGGGTGATCCTCCTTCTTCAGCAGTGATTGAGGGACATTTCAGAGGGGGGATCCCCCTTCTTCAGCGGTGATTGAGGGACATTTCAGAGGGGGGATCCTCCTTCTTCAGCAGTGATTGAGGGACATTTCAGAGGGGTGATCCTCCTTCTTCAGCGGTGATTGAGGGACATTTCAGAGAGGTGATCCTCCTTCTTCAGCAGAGTTTGAGGGACATTTCAGAGGGGGGATCCTCCTTCTTCAGCAGTGATTGAGGGACATTTCAGAGGGGTGATCCCCCTTCTTCAGCGGTGATTGAGGGACATTTCAGAGGGGTGATCCTCCTTCTTCAGCGGTGATTGAGGGACATTTCAGAGGGGGGATCCTCCTTCTTCAGCAGTGATTGAGGAACATTTCAGAGGGGTGATCCTCCTTCTTCAGCGGTGATTGAGGGACATTTCAGAGGGGGGATCCTCCTTCTTCAGCAGTGATTGAGGAACATTTCAGAGGGGGGATCCTCCTTCTTCAGCAGTGATTGAGGGACATTTCAGAGGGGTGATCCTCCTTCTTCAGCGGTGATTGAGGGACATTTCAGAGGGGGGATCCTCCTTCTTCAGCAGTGATTGAGGGACATTTCAGAGGGGTGATCCTCCTTCTTCAGCAGTGATTGGGGGACATTTCAGAGGGGTGATCCCCCTTCTTCAGCAGTGATTGAGGGACATTTCAGAGGGGGGATCCTCCTTCTTCAGCAGTGATTGAGGGACATTTCAGAGGGGTGATCCTCCTTCTTCAGCGGTGATTGAGGGACATTTCAGAGGGGTGATCCTCCTTCTTCAGCAGTGATTGAGGAACATTTCAGAGGGGTGATCCTCCTTCTTCAGCGGTGATTGAGGGACATTTCAGAGGGGTGATCCTCCTTCTTCAGCAGTGATTGAGGGACATTTCAGAGGGGTGATCCTCCTTCTTCAGCGGTGATTGAGGGACATTTCAGAGGGGGGATCCTCCTTCTTCAGCGGTGATTGAGGGACATTTCAGAGGGGTGATCCTCCTTCTTCAGCAGTGATTGAGGGACATTTCAGAGGGGTGATTCCCCTTCTTCAGCAGTGATTGAGGGACATTTCAGAGGGGTGATTCCCCTTCTTCAGCAGTGATTGAGGGACATTTCAGAGGGGTGAATCCCCTTCTTCAGCAGTGATTGAGGGACATTTCAGAGGGGGGATCCTCCTTCTTCAGCAGTGATTGAGGGACATTTCAGAGGGGTGATCCCCCTTCTTCAGCGGTGATTGAGGGACATTTCAGAGGGGTGATCCCCCTTCTTCAGCAGAGTTTGAGGGACATTTCAGAGGGGTGATTCCCCTTCTTCAGCAGTGATTGAGGGACATTTCAGAGGGGTGATCCCCCTTCTTCAGCAGAGTTTGAGGGACATTTCAGAGGGGTGATCCCCCTTCTTCAGCAGTGATTGAGGGACATTTCAGAGGGGTGATCCTCCTTCTTCAGCGGTGATTGAGGGACATTTCAGAGGGGTGATCCTCCTTCTTCAGCGGTGATTGAGGGACATTTCAGAGGGGGGATCCTCCTTCTTCAGCGGTGATTGAGGGACATTTCAGAGGGGTGATCCTCCTTCTTCAGCGGTGATTGAGGGACATTTCAGAGAGGTGATCCTCCTTCTTCAGCGGTGATTGAGGGACATTTCAGAGGGGTGATCCTCCTTCTTCAGCGGTGATTGAGGGACATTTCAGAGGGGTGATCCTCCTTCTTCAGCGGTGATTGAGGGACATTTCAGAGAGGTGATCCTCCTTCTTCAGCGGTGATTGAGGGACATTTCAGAGGGGTGATCCTCCTTCTTCAGCGGTGATTGAGGGACATTTCAGAGGGGTGATCCTCCTTCTTCAGCGGTGATTGAGGGACATTTCAGAGAGGTGATCCTCCTTCTTCAGCGGTGATTGAGGGACATTTCAGAGGGGTGATCCTCCTTCTTCAGCGGTGATTGAGGGACATTTCAGAGGGGTGATCCCCCTTCTTCAGCAGAGTTTGAGGGACATTTCAGAGGGGTGATCCTCCTTCTTCAGCAGAGTTTGAGGGACATTTCAGAGGGGTGATCCCCCTTCTTCAGCAGAGTTTGAGGGACATTTCAGAGGGGTGATTCCCCTTCTTCAGCAGTGATTGAGGGACATTTCAGAGGGGTGATCCTCCTTCTTCAGCGGTGATTGAGGGACATTTCAGAGGGGTGATCCTCCTTCTTCAGCGGTGATTGAGGGACATTTCAGAGGGGTGATCCTCCTTCTTCAGCGGTGATTGAGGGACATTTCAGAGGGGTGATCCCCCTTCTTCAGCAGAGTTTGAGGGACATTTCAGAGGGGTGATTCCCCTTCTTCAGCAGTGATTGAGGGACATTTCAGAGGGGTGATCCTCCTTCTTCAGCGGTGATTGAGGGACATTTCAGAGGGGTGATCCTCCTTCTTCAGCAGCGATTGAAGGACATTTCAGAGGGGTGATCCTCCTTCTTCAGCGCTGATTGAGGGACATTTCAGAGAGGTGATCCTCCTTCTTCAGCGGTGATTGAGGGACATTTCAGAGGGGTGATCCTCCTTCTTCAGCGGTGATTGAGGGACATTTCAGAGGGGTGATCCTCCTTCTTCAGCGGTGATTGAGGGACATTTCAGAGGGGTGATCCTCCTTCTTCAGCGGTGATTGAGGGACATTTCAGAGGGGTGATCCTCCTTCTTCAGCAGTGATTGAGGGACATTTCAGAGGGGTGATCCTCCTTCAGCAGTGTTTGAAGAACATTTTAGAAGCCTGGGTATCCTCCTTCTTTAGCAGATTTCATGGAGCATTTCAGAGGGGAGATCCTCTTTCTTCAGCAGTGTATGAGGGACTTTTCAGAGAGTTGATCCTCCATCTTCTCCAGCGGTGTTGCACTTCTGAAGAAAGAGGGTCGCCCCACTGAAACGTTTTTTATGTACAGGCACCTTTGAAAATAAAAGAAAGGAATTCCTGATTTCTATATCTAGAGAGGCCAACTGTCTTTTTTTAGATTGCTTATACTGTATATAATAACTTTATAGAACGGGTTTGATGTATTTTTTTATACTGGATATTTACATTACTGAGTATCTTTTCCAGGATTGGCAATCCTATTCACTGATGATATCAGAAACGTGTTATTTTTTTCAGAAGAATCCATGGTATTTTGTGACCTGATTGGGAACAGCCAACCCGATCACCTTGCAGTCTCTAGAGTAGTTCTCTTGGGCATGCGATCTGTGCTCAATCCAAGAGCTAGTGTGACGGACTCATGTCTATTATAAGCACTAAACCATTCTAAATAGGTATATTTAAACCTGATTTATTGAAAATTGCATAGATTAGAAAGCACATGGTTTCTGTTATTAATATAGAAAAAAAAAACTATTGTATGTAAAGCTTATGCATTACGTCATACAGACATGCAATGTGCACCATCTAGTGGTTATAAGAGACTACTACCGAAATATTTGTATTAAAGCAATACATTGCCAGTATGATTATTGCACACTTAAAGTGTACCAGAGAGATAAAGATAATTATCTATAACACTGAATAACAGGGATATATATTATTAAAATATAGTAATGTTCATTGTTGTAACTACGTTTTAAAATACTTTAGTTAAAATCGGTATTATATATATGGTTAATGGTTATAAACATGTGACTATAAAAATGTAAAAGATGTATTGTTATGTAAAAATTAAACTACTTCCAGCCATAAAGTCAGTGGTTATATCTCATGCTGTTTGTGTGATTCTTTGCAGTCCACGCCAAGCTGATCACCTTTATCTCATCGCGTCTACAATCATCGGCTCTCTTAATTCACATTTTGAGGCCAGTAACACTAGCAGAGCACACCTTCACACCATCCTAGTTCTGGACCACAATCAGCAAGTCTCACTCTACATCAATACAACCAATGTGACACTGCGCTGTCCCAAAATGTCCCAAAATAGCAGCCAACACGCTAAAACATGGATATTTTTGGCCAAAATACGTGGGATATATAAAGTGCAGCGCTAAGTAACTATATATATAAATTAACATATAAACGTGACAAAATCTCATAGACAAGAAAAAATGATTGACCCACCCCTGATGATGTCCTAGCGGACGAAACGCGTCGGGAAGACTCCACTACTGCCTACTTTTTATCGACGTGCATTTGAATGACTACTTAAATGTGAGTTCATTACTTTATTTTGAATACATTTTCATTTTAAACGGTATTATGCTATTCTGCCTTTATCCTTCCATTTCATGCTAAATTCGGTTGCTGTCGGAGATGTCTCCTCAAGTATTATGACAATACATGTCCAAGAATTGGAGAAGGGCTACCCCCCCCCCCCCCCCCACAGTGTGATCTTTTTGACCAGCGATTGCAAAGCCAGTGCCCCAGAATTGGAGCAATAAGCGTTTTGTGACCCCCTAAACATACGTTCAATTGGGTCAATACTATCCGGTAAGCCTACATCTTCTACGGTGGTGGTATCAGCACGGTGGTGAATCCTTTGGACAAATCACTTTTGGATGTTCTCCAGATCACTTTTATTCCTTTTGGGATTTCGCTTCATACACAATGGACTTGTGATATGGACTTCATTTAATCACTCATTTTTTGACATATAATATGTTAAAGCGGGAGTTCCGATGTTTTTTTTGTTTAAAGTCAGCAGCTACAAATACTGCAGCTGCTAAATTTTAAAATAAGGACACTTACCCGCCCAGCTCGCCCGCGATGTCGGCACCCGAAGCCGATCTCTCGATCGTCTCTCGGGTGCTGCCGCCGCTATCTTGGGTATGGGAATCAGGAAGTGGAGCCTTGCGGCTTCACTTCCCGGCTCCCTACTGCGCATGCGCGAGTCGCGCTGCGCAATAAGGATGGTCCCCGCTGTCTCTGGGATCCGTGTGTTTCCCAGCAGGCAGCGGGGGGAACCCGCAGGAAGTGAATGAATGAATGAAATACTTGTATAGCGCACAATGCGAACTGAATCGCCTTTAGGCGCTGTGGCGAGCTTTGATCATCTGCTAAAAGAGGAAGGTCTTGAGTTGCGTAAATATCCGCAGATTCTGCGGATATCTATGCCGGAAGTGGGTGCAGATACCTGTACTGTACAGGTATCTGCACCCCCCTCCCCCTTGAAAGGTGCCAATTGTGGCGCCGGAGGGGGGGAGGGTTTCAATGAGCGGAAGGTCCACTTTAGGGTGGAGCTCCACTTTAATTTTTGTGCAAATGTTTAGTTGCATTTAATGTTCTAGAGGGGATTCTATACACTTTTTTAATTTTTTCTTGTCTATGAGATTTTGTCACGTTTATGTTAATTTATATATAGTTACTTAGCGCTGCACTTTATATATCTCACTCTAGATCAAGAAGTGTGTTAGCCCCCGTATACAGGGTCGGAGATTCCGACAACCAAATTCCGACGGATTAATTCCAAAAGAGGTCCGGAAGTGATGTTGCATACACACGGTCGGACTAAGCCCACGTACACACGGGTCGGAGATTTTGCCAACCAAATTACGTCATCACGTTCTGAAAGATCGGATTTTTCGCCAACTTGGCCTGACCGTGTGTATGCAACAGTTTCGTACACAATCCGTCGGACAAAATCCGACGGATTGTGTACGAAACTGTTGCATACACACGGTCGGGCCAAGTTGGCGAAAAATCCGATCTTTCAGAACGTGATGACGTAATTTCGTTACGATGGGACTACATTCAGGCTAGTAGCCAATAGCTTTGATGTAGGAATTTGATCTGAGCATGCGTGGCACTTGGTCCGATCGAAATGCTCTACACATGATCGGAGTATGTCCGTCCGGCCCAGTTGGTCGGGAAATATTTCCAACATGTTGGAAAATTGGGTCGGACGGAGATTCGGACGGAATCAGTCCGATGCAGACCACACACAGTCGGATTATCTGACGACACGGTCCGATAAGAATCATTCCGACAGATTCTCCGACCGTGTGTACAAGGGCTTAGTTGTCGGAAAATCCGATTGTACATAACGTGATGACGTTATTTCGTTACGACGGGACTACGTTCAGGCTAGTAGCCAATAGCTTTGATGTAGGAATTTGATCTGAGCATGCGTGGCACTTGGTCCGATCGAAATGCTCTACACATGATCGGATTAGGTCCGTCCGGCCCAGTTGGTCGGGAAATATTTCCAACATGTTGGAAAATTGGGTCGGACGGAGATTCGGACGGAATCAGTCCGATGCAGACCACACACAGTCGGATTATCCGACGACACGGTCCGATAAGAATCATTCCGACAGATTCTCCGACCGTGTGTACAAGGGCTTAGTTGTCGGAAAATCCGATTGTACATAACGTGATGACGTTATTTCGTTACGACGGGACTACGTTCAGGCTAGTAGCCAATAGCTTTGGTCTAGGAATTTGATCTGAGCATGCGTGGCACTTTGTCCTGTCGGAGTAGGCTACACATGATCGGAGTATGTCCGATCGGAAGCATTTTGTCGGAAAATTTTACCGGCAAGTTGGAAAACTTGGTCCGTCGGATATTCCGATGGAAACAGTCCGATGGAGACCACACACAGTCGGAATATCCGACAAAACTGTCCGATAGGAAACATTCCGACTGAATATCCGACCGTGTGTACAAGGGCTGACTGGCAGCAGGATCAGTCGATGAAATTTGAGAAAAAAAAAAAAAAAAACAATAAAAACAAATGCAGCCACCACATCAAGATTAGCAAACTGCAATATATTTTCATTCTTGGGTTTAGATACGCTTTACGTTAGATTTCTTGGAATAACAGATAATCGGGACCCTATATAACATAGCTATCAATGCTGGTTCGTGTCCTTGAATGAATGTATAGCTGTTCTACACATGCCGTACTGTTGAGTGATTTAATCTCCAAAAGAAAATATGTGCATGGTCCCATTTATCTGCATAGATGGGGTACATTGCACGCAGATTGTGTGCTGAGGGGCCCCTGATGTTGTCCTGCTATTTGGAAGATGATGACAGCCAGGCTGTTAGCCATGGCTTAGGTAAAAAAAAAGCTCTGGAGATCAGTTCCTACAGGCAGCCCAGCAGCAAAACCCTGAGACTAAACAGGAGTCATGAAAAAGCAGTTTGCAAAAGTATGTCTGAACTCATTAAGCGGCAAAGGGAACAATGCAAAGGCTTGGCAATCAGGGTAATTTCAAGGCTGTTTGGTCATTAATCATCCTCTGACAATCTGAAGGGCCCAGTCACTCTTTAAAAGCTCAGCTGTCTGAGAGAAAAGTAACCAGAGACCCAAGTTTAAGTTACAGGGCCCTCCTTTGATACGGGGCAAGCACTCGAGTTATCGGGCACCGTTTACTAAGCAGGAAACGCTAGGCACATGAGCGTAGGTCAATTTCGGGCACTAAAGGAAGCTTTCAGCCTGTCCAACCTCTGAAACCATTGGCACTTGTCTATAAGTGATGCTGCATTAAACATCAGACTGCTTAGGAGCTCCTTACTGTGTAACAATCTGCAGTTTGCATAATCTGACAAGCATAATAGTCCATCTGCATGGAGTTTGTGTGATTTTTTATGCATTTGTATGGGCTTTCCCTCCCACAAACCTATAAATTATTCAGAGGTTAAAGCGGAGGTCCACCCTAAAGTGGAGCTTCCACTCATTGGAACCCTCCCCCTCCCCCCCCCCCTTCGGTGCCACAATTGGCACCTTTCAGGGGGGGAGGGGGGTGCAGGTACCTGTACAGTACAGGTATCTGCACCCACTTCCAGCGTAGATTCTGCAGAAGGTACGCCCCTTTCCGCAGAATCTATGCCCCTTTCCGAAGGTCCCCCGCCGCCTGCTGGGAAACACACGGATCCCAGAGACAGCGGGGACCGTCCTTATTCGCGCATGCGCAGTAGGGAACCGGGAAATGAAGCCGCAAGGCTCCACTTCCTGATTCCCATACCCAAGATGGCGGCGGCAGCACCCGAGTGACGATCGAGAGATCGGCTTCGGGGTGCCGACATCGCGGGCCCGCTGGGCGGGTAAGTGTCATTATTTTAAAAGTCAGCAGCTGCAGTATTTGTAGCTGCTGGCTTGATCCACTTCTACCCAAACTGGCTGTAGTGGGTGAATGGAAAATACACCAAATCCGCCATAACATTATGACCAGCCACCTAAAATTCTGTAGGTCCCCTTTTTTCAGGATGGGTCCCTGACCCATCAAGGCATGGCCTCCACTAGACTTCTGAAGGTATGCTGTGGTATCTGTGGTTCCCCCAGGTGCCACTTCCCCTGATTTCTCTGTCAATATCAATAGCTCAACTATCAACTTGTCCCCCCCCCCCATGTCAAGGTTCTAGGTGTAATCTTGGACTCTGAACTAACTTTTCGGCCCCACATCCTATCGTTATGCAAAATTTGCCACCTCAACCTCCGTAACATCTCCAAGATATGCCCCTGCCTAACCAATGTCACCACAAAGCTTCTAATCCACTCCTTGGTCATCTCTCGCCTCGACTACTGCAACTCCCTCCTCCTTGGCTTACCTCTAAATAAGCTACCCCCCCCCCCCCCCCTTCAGTTCACCATGAATGCTGCTGCCAGGCTCATCCACCTCACAAGCCGCTCAATGTCTGCCATACCCCTCTGCCAATCCCTCCATTGCCTGCCACTCAACCACCAAATTAAATTAAAGACACTAACAATAACTTACAAAGCCATCCACAGCTACATTACTAACCTGGTCTCAAAATACCAACCTAATTGCTCTCTTCGCTCCTCCCAAGACCCCCTGCTCTTTAACTCCCTTGTCATCTCATCCCATGCTCGCCTTCAGGACTTCTCCAGAGCCTCTCCTATCCTCTGGAATGCGCTACCCCAATCTGTCAGACTTTCTCCTACTTTGTCCACTTTCAGGCGATCTCTGAAAACGCACCTCTTCAGAGAAGTCTTTCTGGCCCCCGCCTAACGACTGTACATTTATTTTCTCCATCAGCGCATCCCTCACATTTATTACCTCTTGTATCTCTTGACCTTCCCTCTTAGATTGTAAGCTCTAATGAGCAGGGCCCTCTGATTCCTACTGTATTAAAGTGTACTGTATTTGTACTGTCTACCCTCAAGTTGTAAAGTGCTGCGTAAACTGTTGGCGCTATATAAATCCTGTATAATAATAATCTGGCACCAAGCCGTCAGTAGCAGATCCTGTAAGCTGGGAGGTTTAGCCTCCATGGATTGGACTTGTTTTTCCAGCACATCCCCCGAATGCTAGATTGGATTAAGATCTGGAGAATTTGGAGGCCAGGTCAAGACCTCATACTCTTTGTTGTGTTCCTCAAACCATTCATATATTTCATCAGACCAGGCAGCCTTCTTCCATTGCTCCGTGGTCCAATTCTGACATTCACATGCCCATTGTAGGTGCTCTTGGCTGTGAGCACGGGTCAGCATGGGTACCCCGACCAGTCTGTGGCTATGTAGCCACATACACAACAAACTGTGATGCTCTGTGTGTTTTGACACCTTTCTATCAGAACCAGCATCCACTTTTTCACTAATTTGAGCTCCAGCCGCTCTTCTATTGGATCGGACTACACAGGCCAGCTTTCCCTCCCCACCTCCATCAATGAGCCTTTCCCTCCACCTGTATCAATGAGCCTTCCCACCCCACCTCCATCAATGAGCCTTCCCCTCCACCTCCATCAATGAGCCTTCCCTCTTCATCTCCATAAATTAGCCTTCCTTCCCCACTTCCATCAATGAGCCCCCCCTCCCCCCATCCATCAATGAGCCCCCCTCCATCAATGAGCCTTCCCTCCCCACCTCCATCAATGAGCCTTCCCTCCCCACCTCCATCAATGAGCCTTCCCTCCCCCACCTCCATCAATGAGCCTTCCCTCCCCGCCTCCATCAATGAGCCTTTCCCTCCACCTCCATCAATGAGCCTTCCCTCCCCCACCTCCATCAATGAGCCTTCCCTCCCCCACCTCCATCAATGAATCTTCCCTCCCCGCCTCCATCAATGAATCTTCCCTCCCCACCTCCATCAATGAGCCTTCCCTCCCCCACCTCCATCAATGAATCTTCCCTCCCCACCTCCATCAATGAATCTTCCCTCCCCACCTCCATCAATGAGCCTTCCCTCCCTGCCTCCATCATTGAGCCTTCCCTCCCCACCTCCATCAATGAATCTTCCCTCCCCACCTCCATCAATGAGCCTTCCCTCCCTGCCTCCATCATTGAGCCTTCCCTCCTCACCTCCATCAATGAGCCTTCCCTCCCCACCTCCATCAATGAATCTTCCCTCCCCACCTCCATCAATGAGCCTTCCCTCCCCACCTCCATCAATGAATCTTCCCTCCCCACCTCCATCAATGAACCTTCCCTCCCCACCTCCATCAATGAGCCTTCCCTCCCCCACCTCCATCAATGAGCCTTCCCTCCCCACCTCCATCAATGAACCTTCCCTCCCCACCTCCATCAATGAGCCTTCCCTCCCCGCCTCCATCATTGAGCCCCCCTCCATCAATAAGCCTTCCCCCCTCTATCAATGAGCCTTGGCCACCTTTGACCATGTTGCCGGTTGGCCAGTTTTCCTTTCCTTGGACCTCTTTTGGTCATTCCTGACCAATGCAGACTTCCCCAAGAGACTTCCACAAGAGCTGCAGCTTTGGAGTTGCTCTGACCCAACTAGACATTACAATTTGGTCCCTCAAATTTTTATGGTTGTTGTTTTTTTTCTGCTTTCAACACATCAACTTCCCGGGACAACCTGTTCACTTGCTGCCTTAAATACCCCACTCACTTTCAGTTGCCATTGTCATGAGATATTCACTTCACCTGTCAGTGGTCAAAATGTTATGGCTGATCAGTATACATTAAAGAGGAACGGAACTCTTGAAGTCAGTTGCATTTTGTTATGCGTTCTTGATTGATTGATCCACTCTGTGAAGGGAAATGTTATGCCCCATACACACTATCAGATTTTCTGCTGATTTTTTTTCCTTCAGGTTTACCAAAACCATGTAGTGTAAGGGCCGGCCTGATTGCATACCAATTGAAACTCCTAAGGCTTGACCTCATATTATATGGTTTTGGTAAATCTGGAGGAAAAACTCAGCAGAAAAAAACTGATAGTGTGCATGGGGCTTTAGAGTTGCCTTCAGAACCTAGCGAGATGGTAACAACTTGTTTACACCAGGTGCTTTGCGTGAATGAGTGTAAAATCGTGCGTTTTCCTGTACCACACAAAAAAACGTGCTTCCGTTTGCAGATGCATGCAGGAGACATTAATTTTTATTCAGAATTTCACTCAGGGGCAAGGGGGTACACCTTATGCGTTCTATAGGAAGGAGCTCTACACTTGGTGACAAACTTGATGAATCAACGAGCTCCATGTTACCGTATGGTGGATCTGTGGTCCATCCACTATTGATATTTGCATGGAACACCAGATTCAGTTTTAGTACGAACGCTCCAAACTTCACAGTATGACTTAAAGTGGTTGTAAACCCTTACAAACCACTTTGACCTACAGGTAAGCCTAGATTAAGGCTTGCCTGTAGGTCCAAGAAATATCTCCTAAACCTACACGGTTTAGGAGATATTTGCCGAAAGACAGGCACCACTGTCTACGGTGCATGCCTCGTAGACAGCGGCGCGCAGGCGCACTGAGCGCGGCACCGTCAACGACGAAGATGCCGCGCGTGTCGGCTCCCGTGCGCATGCGCGGGAGTGACGTCATCGTGGCTTCGCCGAATGACAGTGGCGGAGCAGCGAGACCCCACGAGAAGATGGATGCGCCGGACTACAGGGGACAGCGGTGACATCGCTGGCTCCTGTGTCAGGTAAGCGATGCATAGTAGTCCATTTTGCTTTGCCTTTGCAGGGAATGAAAGAGGAAGTAAACCCATCAGGGTTTACTTCCTCTTTAAAAATGTACCAGTTCAAAATTACAAACAGGTTCTACTTAACACAATAAACCTAAACAGTCCCTGTCTTGTTTGCACCGCCTGTATACTGCTGTTCTGAGTATATAGGGCCTGGAGGCCACACGCCTTTCCTTTTTTTAATATGGGTATGGGGTTCCCCTTAATATGCGTACAAGACCCAAAGGGGCTGGTAATGGGCAGGGAGGGCTACCCATGCCATTTTTCTCAATGATTTTCACCCATATTGCAGGAACCAGATATAACATTAAAACTGCAAGCAGTTTTAAATGACGTTATTTCCGTTAAATGTCATTTTGTGCAGGGACTGTTCTAAACACGGGAAACACGTGGCACTTCACAGGCATACTACAGACACCCCCCAGGCACCATATTTAAAGGAATATTTCACCTTTTTTTTTCACTTTAATCGTCATTAAAATCAGTGCTCCAGAAAAAACGGCAGTTTTTTAAAAACATTTTAGGCATTGACCCATGTCCTCTGGGGCAGGAGCCAGGTCCCCAAACCCTTTTTGGGACAATATCTTGCATATTAGCCATTCAAATTAGCACTTTTTATTTTGAACGTTCGAGTCCCATAGACTTCAATGGGGTTCTAAAGTTTGCATGAATTTTCGTTCTGTTCGAAAGTTCTGGTGCGAACCGAACCAGGGGGTGTGGAGGGTAGAGGTCAGTGTATACAGTATATGTGGAGGGTGGAGGTCAGTGTATACAGTATATGTGGAGGGTGGAGGTCAGTGTATACAGTATATACGGAGGGTAGAGGTCAGTGTATACAGTATATGTGGAGGGTGGAGGACAGTGTATACAGTATATACGGAGGGTAGAGGTCAGTGTATACAGTATATATGGAGGGTGGAGGTCAGTGTATACAGTATATATGGAGGGTGGAGGTCAGTGTATACAGTATATGGAGGGTGGAGGTCAGTGTATACAGTATATGGAGGGTGGGGGGTCAGTGTATACAGTAGATATGGAAAGTAGAGGTCAGTGTATACAGTATATGGAGGGTAGAGGTCAGTGTATACAGTATATATGGAGGGTAGAGGTCAGTGTATACAGTATATACAGTGGTGTGAAAAAGTGTTTGCCCCCTTCCTCATTTCTTGTTCCTTTGCATGTTTGTCACACTTAAGTGTTTCGGAACATCAAACCAATTTAAACAATAGTCAAGGACAACACAAGTAAACACAAAATGCAATTTGTAAATGAAGGTGTTTATTATTAAAGGTGAAAAAAAATCCAAACCATCATGGCCCTGTGTGAAAAAGTGATTGCCCCCCTTGTTAAAACATACTATAACTGTGGTTGTCCACACCTGAGTTCAATTTCTCTAGCCACACCCAGGCCTGATTATTGCCACACCTGTTCACAATCAAGGCATCACTTAAATAGGAGCTGCTTGACACAGTAAGGTCCACCAGAAGATCCTACACATCATGCCGAGACCCAAAGAAATTCAGAAACAATTGAGAAAGAAAGTAATTGAGATCTATCAGTCTGGAAAGGGTTATAAAGCCATTTCCAAAGCTTTGGGAATCCAGTGAACCACAGTGAGAGCCATTATCCACAAATGGCGAAGACATGGAACAGTGGTGAACCTTCCCAGGAGTGGCTGGCCGCCCAAAATTACCCCAAGAGCGCAGCGACGACTCATCCAAGAGGTCACAAAAGACCCCACAACAACGTCCAAGGAACTGCAGGCCTCACTTGCCTCAGTTAAGGTCAGCGTTCATGCCTCCACCATCAGGAAAAGACTGGGCAAAAATGGCCTGCATGGCAGAGTTCCAAGGAGAAAACCACTGCTGAGCAAAAAGAACATCAAAGCTCATCTCAATTTCTCCACAACACATCTTGATGATCCCCAAGACTTTTGGGACAACATTCTGTGGACCGATGAGACAAAAGTGGAACTCTTTGGAAGGTGTGTGTCCAAGTATATCTGGCGTAGAAGGAACACTGCATTTCATAAAAAGAACATTATACCAACAGTAAAATATGGTGGTGGTAGTGTGATGGTCTGGGGCTGTTTTGCTGCTTCAGGACCTGGAAGACTTGCCGTGATAAAAGGAACTATGAATTCTGCTGTCTACCAAGAGATCCTGAAGGAGAATGTCCGACCATCTGTTCGTGTACTCAAGCTGAAACGAACTTGGGTTCTGCAGCAGGACAATGATCCTAAACACACCAGCAAGTCCACCACCGAATGGCTGAAGAAAAACAAAATGAAGACTTTGGAGTGGCCTAGCCAAAGTCCTGACCTGAATCCTATTGAGATGTTGTGGTATGACCTTAAAAAGGCCGTTCATGCTCGAAAACCCTCTAATGTAACTGAATTAGGACAATTCTGCAAAGATGAGTGGGCCAAAATTCCTCCAGGACGCTGTAAAAGCCTCATTGCACGTTATCGCAAACGCTTGGTTGCAGTTGTTGCTGCTAAGGGTGGCCCAACCAGTTATTAGGTTTAGGGGGCAATCACTTTTTCACACAGGGCCATGATGGTTTGGATTTTTTTTCACCTTTAATAATAAACACCTTCATTTACAAATTGCATTTTGTGTTTACTTGTGTTGTCCTTGACTATTGTTTAAATTGGTTTGATGTTCCGAAACACTTAAGTGTGACAAACATGCAAAGGAACAGGAAATGAGGAAGGGGGCAAACACTTTTTCACACCACTGTATGGAGGGTGGAGGTCAGTGTATACAGTATATGGAGGGTGGAGGGTCAGTGTATACAGTATATGGAGGGTGGAGGGTCAGTGTATACAGTATATGGAGGGTGGAGGGTCAGTGTATACAGTAGATATGGAAAGTAGAGGTCAGTGTATGCAGTTTATGGAGGGTGGAGGTCAGTGTATAAAGTATATATGGAGGGTGGAGGTCAGTGTATACGGTATATATGCCGCGAGTGGCAACTCCCGTGCGCATGCGCGGGAGTGACGTCATCGCGGTTCCGACGAATGACAGCGCCGGAGCAGCGAGACCCATCAAATAGATGGAGGCTCCGTACACAAGGGGACAGCGAGGACTTTGCTGGCTCCTGTGTCAGGTAAGTGACAGATAGTGCATAGTAGTCCATTATGCTTTAACTTTGCAGGGAATCAAAGAGGAAGTAACACCCATCAGGGTTTACTTCCTCTTTGAGCCCCATACACACTATCATTTTTCTTTTGCTCAGTTTTTCCTTCAGATTTACCAAAACCATATAATATGAGGTCACACCTTAGGAGTTTCAATGTGTATGCAAATCAACTAGACCCTCGCACTACATGGTTTTGGTAAACCTGAAGGAAAAACTCAGAAAAACTGATAGTGTGTATGGGGCTTAAGAGGTGAAATTCAAACTTTTGAACCTTAGAAGTCAGCTGCAGGAAATACAGAGCTCTCTTTACATTTTTTTTTCTCCTTTTATTTTCTTTAAATAATTTACCTTCTGGTTACTCCGAAAGAGCTGGCATGGATGGAAGTGGATGGAGATGTCACATTGCATTTCCTCACCGAGGTTTGAGGTTAACAAAACCATGGTGTGTGGAGCACTCCTTAGGCAAAGAGAAACTTTGAGCCCGGTCATGGAGTTTAAGTCTATGATCGGATATCGCTCCCGCTGCAGGGAAAACAGAAGAATGGACAAGTGGCTTTTCAACACCTGAACTAGCTTACACGGGGTAAACCACCTCGGGTTTCATAGTTCTAGAAAGCTTTGAGGCTATTCCAAAATATGGTATTTTCGGTAGTTCTTTTCAGCTTCGTGGATACATTTCAGGCCTGTAAATATAGTACATTTAGGTGAAGAATCAGATACTGATCTGATATGAGGTCTTCAGGGTGCCGCTGTTAGTAGCAGGGAAGCTGGGTCCAAACTGCCTTGTCTATAAGTACCTATGACAGTGGTGGTGAGAGGTGATGGGAATTTGGTAAATTGAGTAAAAAGATGTCTTAAGACAAAAAAATGGATCAAAATTGTAAACTAAAAACCATCATAATTTTTTTCCAAAGCACAAAGAGAGCCAGGGGCACATCAAGGCCTTCATCCAGTCAAAGGTACAGAGAAGCCCGTAGTAAAAGACAGAGAAATAAGCGTAGGGCTGGCATGACACACTAGCAGGGCAAGCAGGACACAAGGGGTTAACCCAGTGTTTTGGATATGTTTATTAGGTGGGGGTGGTCAGGAAGGGTTTGTAGGACTAGGAAGAGAGGTGGCAAGTGTCCCGTGGTCATTCGGAGGTCATCGGACCAAGAAGCAGGTTCTCACCCTACCCTCTTTTTTTTTTGTGGAATGGATGTCCGGCAGTGATTATGGTACTGGTGTGGCGGTTGGGATCATTGGAGGCCATCAAAATAAATACTGATATAGCATAGTGGGTAACCATCTATGGTATGGGGTCCACGGTAAGATGCCAGTTAACCGAGGTTTAACTGAGTATTCGGCATATGGGTATCAGCGTTGGAAGGTGGAGAGTTGGTATCATCCTCGAGTTGGTGTTGTCAGGTCACCTTGAGGCGAGGTGACAGATGCACACCGTAGGGATCAGGAGTGCACCGCAAGGTTGTGGACCCTACGGCTGACTGCTGTGGACGGGAAACAGGTCCCACCGGGGTTAGAGCGTAAGATTGCCTGGGGCGCAGAGTCTAAGAGCCAGCAGGTGTTCACCAGCGCCTTGAGTGGTGAGGATGGACTTGGCTGCAACTGGCTCCAGGTCGCGACCCCCAGGGTCCCCCAGCTCACACCCACAGTAGGCAACAGGAGGATAGGGATGGTGAGGGACAAAGCCAAGGTCGGGGGCCACAAGCAGACAGGAATAGTCAGGGACACGCCAAAAGGTCAGGATCACAGGCAAACAGGGATAGTCAAAGACACGCCAAAGTCGGTAACGGAACAACAGAAGAGCACATGGCAGGTAACAGGAAGCTAAACACACAAAGGAATACACAATGGTTGATCAGCGCTGTTGGCTTGCAGTGCACAGGTTAATATAAGGTTCCCTGATAGGGCCTGGGGTGGAGCCATGCTTAGAGGAGAGGTAATAAATCCACCAGGTGGAAGTGGCTGACCTCTTAGTCTGAACACATGAGGGGAGGTAAGCAAACACAGGAAGATCACTGCATAACCATGACAGGTGTGTTGCGACTGGGGACCTTGTGTGGTCACACTGATACTAAAATCAATTCAGGGTCTTTTCAGTGCCTTCAAAGATCAGCAACCTGGTTTAATATCTATCTGTGAGTTTATTGTTTTGTTAAATAAAATGTTTATGGTTATTTGTTAATAAAAGGCCGGTAAATCCAATTTTATTCCAAAAGGGGTGTCGTCTGGTTATTTAATATGGGATACAACAAGTATGGTAAGAGTAAGGCCGCGTACACACTGGCGGATTGTCTGGCCAACTAAGTTCGGCAGACAATCCGACAGACAGTCCGTTCAAAATTTGCATGAACGGACTTGACCACACACGATGAGCAGACAGTCCGCTGAAAGCGTGCGCGATGACGTGTAAAGCACGTACGACGGGACTAGAAAAACAACGTCCTATACACTGCAATGCAACCTTCGGCCGTGTAAATCCTTTCTGAGCATGCGCCATACTTAGTTCGTCCAACTTGCCTACTCACGAGCGGACTGTCCGCTGAAACCAAGTTTGGACGGACAAAACCAAGTTTGAACGGACAAAATTACGGAAATTCCATAAGACTTTGTTCGTCAGACAGTCCGCTGAAAAAGTCCGCTCAAGCCCACACACGAGCGGATTGTCCGCTGAAACACGGTTCAGCGGACTAAGTTGGACAGACAATCCGCCCGTGTGTACGCGGCCTAAGAGTAATGGTCAGTTTGCATCTATCTTACCATAGTCATGAGGCCTCGCTGCTATCTGCATCCATCTCGTCTCTAGAAGTGGCTGAAGAGGAACAGACCTCGCTTAGGAGGACATCTGTAGAGCTTCAGGGTCTATGGCCGGCTTTATCCTCCATTTTCCAGTGGCTTAGAAGATCAGAGCCTGATACTTACAGATAGGCCATTTTTCAGCAGTATCAATTGTCTACTAAACTGGCACCCTGAAGTTGCTTGTGCCATTATTGATGGTTGTTCTGACCTTAATTGCATTGCATCTGCCTTACCCAAACTTCCCTTTGTAGGGGTTTAACCTGTTACAGTAAAGCCTTTAAAGACTTTTACTGGTGTGTCAGATTCTGGTAAAGGACAGGTCATCACTCAAGGACTGGAGGGAAAACATTATGTGGATGTCAGGGCCAGGCATTGAGAATGGAGGGAAACTAGGCAATTGCCCAGGGCCTTCACCCTTTCCGGGACCCTAGTTGTTAGAATGGCAGGGGTTCGGGAACCTGGAATGCGGTGTATATGGGGTCCCAATTTAGATGTGTCCTGGGCCCTAGTTTGTCTAAAACCAACGCTACTGGTTAAATCTAGTGGTTTGAGATATTTTATCTTTCTCCATGGCTGGTTCAGGAAGGCATTATCTACTTTTATGACAAGGGTATTGCACATTGGCCCGCTTCCTATGCTAACCAAAACATATAATATGATTTAACATAATAATATAACTTACCCGTATGGCATTAGGGTCATTGAAGGGTTGCCCTGATAAGTAATGCATGGTTGCACGCTGATTTAGTTAAAGGATTCTCTACTTTCAAGAAAAACAATCTTGGGAAGCAGACATGCTCAGCGGGATCCATGGGATGACGAACCTGCTGTGGTGGCCATAAAGCACTCTGACGTTACTTAACCTCTTGGTTTCCACTGGCTGGGAAGAATGTTGGTACAACAACCTGCCATGCACACCTGTTCATTATGGCTTTAGTAACCGGTGTTGTGTCAGCTTTCGTCTCAAGGAAATCCAGAAATTTCCAAACCCCTTAGGAGTGTCTGACTGGGTTAGGTCCAGGGGCGTAACTATAGGGGGCGCAGCAGTCGCGACCGCAACTGGGCCCTGTGCTGCAGGGGGCCCACGCAGCCCCCTCTACATATGGCCGGCAGCAGCATAGGCAGCTAGGGGTACCAGTGCACCATGCACACGGGTGGCTGGAGGTGGAGGGTGACAAGCAGAGCACCATGCTCGATTATCACACTGGCTGCTCTTTAGTTGTGCATTCCCCGCATGACCTGTGTCCTCGGCCGGCTCCTCGGAGTGCCCCTCTCCTGCTCCATGCATTGCCGCTCAGTCCGATGTCTGTTCTCCCCAGCCAGAGTCCCGCCCCCCCCCCCCCCGAGTCCGGCTCACACTGCACTGCATACTTCTCCCGGGTAAACAAACTTTAAGCACACAGATGCAGTGCAGCCCTATGAGAGCTCCCCGGAGGACACTGCAGGCTTGTCTGCCAGCCCCTCCTCCCCCGTCATACACAGATGATGAAAGGTCTTTCTGGGAGATATGCTGATCGCCCGTCCAGCACACTGGATGGAGCCCAGGCCAACATGGATGAGTGCGCGGCCTGCAGCTTGGTCATGGTGAGAGGACCCCATCCCCCACACACCATTACTTACCCCCTCCATCTCCCCCTGGGGACAGGGGCCCCTTCTCACCTGGGGGCAGTAACTTCATCTGCTCTGGAGAAAAGGACCTCATCTCTTCTGGGGACGGGGACCCCATCCTGCCTAGGGACAGTCCCCCAATGGGGCACCTAAAAATAAAAAATAAACTACAAAAAAAAAAAACTACTGATGCCAGTGGTGGAACTACAGGGCTCACAAAGGTCATACCTGTGACCACGCCCTGGAGTTCCACCACTGGACTCGGAGGGAAGGGCCCTGGCTGGGTTTCAGGGGGGCCCTTCATGGTTTCTTGCATCGGGGCCCTGAAGGTTCTAGTTACGCCACTGGTTAGGTCAGTTGGTTGACAGGGGTAGAAGGGGTAGAAGGAGGAAACCTCAGCTCATAGATGTTATTACCTCCTAAAGTGGAAACCTATTTCAAAAACTGTTGGTATTGCCCCCTCCCAGAGTAGTGTAGATTATTAGATACATTTAGTTAACTCCTCTGTAATCAGTGACATGGCGGGGGGGGGGGGGGGGTTATTATTCAGACCTGCTCAGTGTCTTACAGGCTGCTGCTCTGATTACTTCCCCCTGTATTCTAGAGGATTCTGGAATTTTACAGTGGGAGGAAGAACAGACTAAGCAGCCAAGATGTTTATGGAACTCCAGCCAATCCCTGGGGAGGTGTGACCAGAAGGTGGAGGAAGAGCCCATAACTAGGCTGGGGCCTGGGACAGGAGCAGCAGCGTTCCCTGGGTCCACACCTGCCAGACCAGCTTTGCCCCTGGGGCAGGATTTATGGAGGTGCCATCAGCTGAGGTTTCATCTGGGGGGGCCTAGACACAAAAGTTTCATAGGGTTCGATTGGGTCTGGAGAAGCTCCCTGGAGAGTACCAGGATGAAAGTTGGGAGAAAGGTGTCTAGCTGTCCTATGGTGGTGTGAGCTCATATCTCCCTCACTGGAGAGTGCCCGGGGGCTATCGGAAGGAGACAACTGATGATCTTGTGGCCGTGTGAATAAATGAACCGGTGCTGGAAGTTAGTTTTTGAGTACAGTTTTTTGGTCCTTTGGGAAAAGGCCTTGTCACAAATCAGCATTAAAGACTTTGTGGGGCATTTTTGGGTAGCTCAGCAAGGTAAAGGAGAATCCACAATGTGTCCAGTTCAACAGTTCCTGGGCCTCCCATGGTCCCTTCATCCCAAGTTCATTGTTCTAATAAAACCCTAAAAAGACAACCCTAGACTGTTCCTTCAAGCCTGTGGAAGAGTGAAGAAAATGCTCCACCAGCGGCTCCTACGGGGGTGCTGGCTGCTCGTATCAGGGAACATCCCAATAGAACTAAACTCTTGCAATCAACATAAACAATATTTAAGCAGGCCATGCACCATGGGCCTCTTGGCTGCTTCTCAGATGAATGCTCTCCTTGCCCAGCCGGTCAGTTTAGGTGGACGGCCATGTCTTGGTAGGTTTGCAGTTGTGCCATACTCTTTCCATTTTCCGATGATGGATTGAACAGAGCTCCGTGAGATGGTCAAAGCTTGGGAGATTTATTTATAACCTGACCCTGCTTTATACTTCTCCACAACTTTATCCCTGACCTGTCCGGTGTGTTCCTTGGCCTTCATGATGCTGTTTGTTCACTAAGGTTCTCTAACAAACCTCTGAGAGCTTCACAGAACAGCTGTATTTATACTGAGATTAAATGACACACCACGTGACTCTATTTACTAATTAGGTGACTTCTGAAGACAATTGGTTCCACTAGATTTTAGTTAGGGGTATCAGAGTAAAGGGCCCCCACCCCCCACAATTTTCACATATTTATTTCTTTAAAAAAATTTGAAAACCATTTATTATTTTCCTTCCACTTCACAATTATGAGCCACTTTGTGTTGTTCTATCACATAAAACCCCAATAAAATGCATTTCCGTTTTTAGTTGCAACATGGCAAAATGTGGAAAAGTTCAAGGGGTATGAATACTTTTGCAAGGCACTGTACATTCAACCTGCCCATACATGGTTCTAATCTCAGCCGGTTCCGGCTGAACCGAGACTCGAGCTGTCTATTTTTTTCAAAGTAATTTCTCAATAAAATAAATCATGCAGACATGGATGGATGGAGACATGGATGGATGGATTGAGAAATGGATGGATGGATGGATGGATGGATGGAGACATAGATGGATGGATGGAGACATGGATGGATGGATGGAGAAATGGATGGATGGATGGAGACATAGATGGATGGATTGAGAAATGGATGGATGGATGAGGACAGTTTAGGCCGATACGTATTCTTCTACATAATTTTGGTTAAAAAAAAAAATCGCAATAAGTGTTTATTGATTGGTTTGTGCAAAAGATGTACAGTGCCTTGCGAAAGTATTCGGCCCCCTTGACATTTTCAAACTTTTGCCACATTTCAGGCTTCAAACATAAAGATATAAAATTTGAATTTTTTGTAAAGAATCACCAACAAGTGGGACACAATTGTGAAGTGGAACGAAATCTATTGGATATTTTAAACTTTTTTTCAAATAAAAAAACTGAAAAGTGGTGCGTGCAAAATGATTCGGCCCCCTTTACTTTCAGTGCAGCAAACTCACTCCAGAAGTTCAGCGAGGATCTCTGAATGATCCAATGTTGTCCTAAATGACTGATGGTGATAAATAGAATCCACCTGTGTGTAATCAAGTCTCTGTATAAATGCACCTGCTCTGTGATAGTCTCAGGGTTCTGTTGAAAGTGCAGAGAGCATCATGAAGACCAAGGAACACACCAGGCAGGTCCGTAATACATTTGTGGAGAAGTTTAAAGCTGGATTTGGATACAAAAAGATTTCCCAAGCTTTAAACATCCCAAGGAGCACTGTGCAAGCGATCATTTTGAAATGGAAGGAGTATCAGACCACTGCAAATCTACCAAGACCTGGCCGTCCCTCTAAACTTTCAGCTCAGACAAGGAGAAGACTGATCAGAGATGCAGCCAAGAGGCCCATGATCACTCTGGATGAACTGCAGAGAACTACAGCTGAGGTGGGAGAGTCTGTCCATAGGACAACAATCAGTCGTACACTGCACAAATCTGCCCTTTATGGAAGAGTGGCAAGAAGAAAGCCATTTCTCAAAGATATCCATAAAAAGTCTCGTCTAAAGTTTGCCACAAGCCACCTGGGAGACACACCAAACATGTGGAAGAAGGTGCTCTGGTCACATGAAACCAAAATCCAACTTTTTGCCCACAATGCAAAACGATATGTTTGGCGTAAAAGCAACACAGCTCATCACCCTCAACACACCATCCCCACTGTCACACATGGTGGTGGCAGCATCATGGTTTGGGCCTGCTTTTCTTCAGCAGGGACAGGGAAGATGGTTAAAATTGAGGGGAAGATGGATGCAGCCAAATACAGGACCATTCTGGATGAAAACCTGTTGGAGTCTGCAAAAGACCTGAAACTGGGACGGAGATTTATCTTCCAACAAGACAATGATCCCAAACATACAGCAAAATCTACAAAGGAATGGTTCACAAATAAACGTATCCAGGTGTTAGAATGGCCAAGTCAAAGTCCAGACCTGAATCCAATCGAGAATCTGTGGAAAGAGCTGAAAACTGCTGTTCACAAACGCTCTCCATCCAACCTCACTGAGCTCCAGCTGTTTTGCAAGGAAGAATGGGCAAGAATTTCAGTCTCTCGATGTGCAAAACTGATAGAGACATACCCCAAGCGACTTGCAGCTGTAATCGCAGCAAAAGGTGGCTCTACAAAGTATTAACGCAAGGGGGCCGAATACTTTTGCACGCCCCGCTTTTCATTTTTTTATTAGTTAAAAAAGTTTCAAAAATCCAATAGATTTCGTCCCACTTGTTGGTGATTCTTCACAAAAAATAAAAATTTTATATCTTTATGTTTGAAGCCTGAAATGTGGCAAAAGGTTGAAAAGTTCAAGGGGGCCGAATACTTTCACAAGGCACTGTAGCATCTACAAAATAGGGGATAGTTTTATGGCATTTTTATTAATATTTTTTTTTTTACTAGTAATGGCGACGATCAGCAATTTTTAGCGTGACTGCGACATTATGGCAGACACATCAGACAATTTTGACACATTTTTGGGACCATTGTCATTTATACAGCGATCAGTGCTTTAAATTTGCATTGATTACTGTAAAAATGTTACTGGCAGTGAAGGGGTTAACACTAGGGGGCGGGGGAGGGGTTAAGTGTGTCCTAGGGGAGTGTTTCTAACTGTCTGGGGGATGGGCATTTGTGACGCGTCACTGATCGCTGCTCCCGATCACAGGGAGCAGACAATCGGTATCCTGTAATTAGGCAGAACGGGGAGATGCTGTTTACATTGGCATCTCCCCGTTCTTTAGCTCCGTTGATGGGCGCTGGTGAGGCTGCATTGATGGGCGTTGGTGGGCTGCATTGATGGGCAATGGTAGGCTGCATTGATGGGAGCTGGTAGGCTGCATTGATGGACGCTGGTGAGTTTGCATTGATGGGTGCTGGTAGGCTGCATTGATGGGCTCTGGTGGGCTTTGATGGACACTGGTAGGCTGCATTAATAGGCACTGATAGGCTGCATTGATGGGCGCTGGTGAGGCTGCATTGATGGGTGCTGGTAGGCTGCATTGACGGACGCTGGTGAGTTTGCATTGATGGGTGCTGGTAGGCTGCATTGATGGGCCCTGATGGGCTGCATTGATGGGCTCTGGTGGGCTGCATTGATGGGCACTGGTGGGCTGCATTGATGGGCACTGGTAGGCTGCATTGATGGACGCTGATGAGGCTGTATTGATGGGAGCTGGTAGGCTGAATTGATGGGCGCTGGTGAGGCTGCATTGATGGGCGCTGGTGAGGCTGCATTGATGGGCGCTGGTGAGGCTGGATTGATGGGTACTGGTAGACTGCATTTGATGGGCACTGGTGAGGCTGCATGTGATGGGCACTGGTAGGCTGCATTTGATGGAGGTTAGTGAGACTGCATTTAATGGGCGTTTCATTAAAAAGGTGAGGTATACATGGGCAGGGCAAAGGGGGTGGGGCCAGGGGTGGAGCTAAGGGGGGGCGGAAAAATTAGGTTTCGCCTAGGGTGTAAAAAAAAAATCCTTGCACTGGCCCTGCATAAAAATATTTATGTAAGTATTACAGCAATAACATCATCCAAAAAACTGACGCGTTTCGGCCTTAGGCCTTCATCAATAGCCTTTTGATAAAGGCCTAAGGCCAAAACACATCAGATTTTTTGGATGATGTTATTGCTGTAATGCTTACATAAATATTTTCTATGGAGAAGCTGTTAAGTTTCCGGCTTGTACTTTCTACGAAACAGAGGTGTTGGGACTTTATAGGTGCAATTAGTACTATGACATCATGTATTTTTAATAAGAACGCAGTTTATGAAGGTCACAAAAACACATATATAAAAACAATTTTTACAATACATGGACAGCTTTGTGGTCATTCAAGGCGTGTTTTTTTGTAGCTCCTATAGCTGTTCACGCATCTTTGGTCCTACGTGTTTCGCCGTATGACTTCCTCAGGGGAAAGCGTGGTTTTATGGCTGCTATATGAATGAACAAAAAGCCAATTACAAAAAGTGCATATAATATCATGTCAAAAAAATATACAATCACTGTGCATATCAAAAGCTATGAAAATAAATACATGAATGCATCTCCACCCACTGGCAAGAGTTCCTTGAATGGAGTCATACCTCATTGACAGAGAATGAGATCCAGTTATTGTGCATGGAGGCTAAAGCGATGGTCCCCAACCTCCCCCGCACTCAGAAGTCATCCTCTTCCTCCCCCCCCCGGGGGGGGGGGGGGGTGTTTGCAGTCTCTCACCTAGGGGGTGGGGTGTGGTTGTTTGTAGCCTGTCACCTGTTGAGGGGGGGTTTATGCAGCTTATCACCTGGGGGGTGGTGGTGGTTGCAGCCTGGCACCGCCGGGGAGGGGGGGGTGCTGCCTTTGTCTCACCAGTGCCTATTAGATCCTGTCCTATCCCGCCTATCTCTCCTACCCCCATCCTCTTTCTTCATAACCACGGAGAGGGAAGGGAGTAGCGGTCCTAGGAGAAGGGGAGCCGGCACCCTCTGGTGGTCAGAGGATGGCAGTGCAGGTTGTGCCGGCTTGCACCGCTCGCTGCCAACCACTGCCGTGCGGACCAGTGCCGGGCTGCGGCCTGGGGGTTGGGGATCCCTGGCTTAAAGGAAAAGTTCACCTTTGGAACACGTTACATGTTACACCAGTATTTAGGGAGGTGTAACATATAACAACACCCCCCCTCCCCCCGAGTGACTTCCCCCCTGCAGCTGCAGTCACACTTTGAAAAATGAAGCGGCCTTGTCTGCGCATACGCTTCATTCATTTATAGGGCACTATGAATGGAGCGTTTCCCCTGTGGCAGGTGGACTTGTACTTCTCTATGGACTACGAGGGCGCCCTCGATGAGCTCTCTCATAGTCCATTCACACTTCCTCCCAGCTTTCTAACAGAAAGCCCACTGAGAGCTCCAGGCTTTTCGTTCATAGAGGGATCCACCTTCGGAGCACAACATCCCAAACTAACTGTCAGGTCACCTTGAGGCGGGGTGACAGATGCACACCATAGGGATCAGAAGTGCACCGCAAGGTTGTGGACCCTACGGCTGACTGCTGCAGACGGGAGACAGATCCCACTGGGGTTAGAGCGTAAGATTCCCTGGGGTGCGGAGTCTAAGAGCCAGCAGGTGTTCACCAGAGCCTCTAGTGGTGAGGATGGACTTGGCTGCAACTGGCTCTCGGTTGCGACCCCCAGGGTCCCCCAGCTCACACCCACAGTAGGCAACAGGAGGATAGGAAAAGTGATGGACAAAGCCAAGGTCGGGGCCACAAGCAGACAGGAATAGTCAGGGACACGCCAATGGGTCAGGATCACAGGCAAACAGGGATAGTCAAGGACACGCCAAAGTCGGTAACGGAACAACAGAAGAGCACACGGCAGGTAACAGGAAGCTAAACACACAAAGGTTGATCAGCAGGGCTGGCCTGCAGTGCACAGGTTAATATAGAGCTCCCTGATAGGAGCTAGGGTGGAGCCATGCCAGAGGATGGATTACAAAAGCAGTCAGGTGAGGGTCGGCTGGTCTCTAGATGAACACATGGAAACAGGTAAGCAGACAAACTATTGCATAAGGCCGCGTACACACGCGCGGACTGTTGGCCCAACTTTGTCCGTCCAACAGTTTGAGCGAACAGTCCGCTCAAACTTAGCATGGACGGACATGGCCACACACGACGAACGAACAGTTTGCTGAAACCGTGCGCGATGACGTGAACGGCACGTACGACGGGACGCAAAATACGACGTCCTATACACTGCATTATAACTTTCGGCTTGAAAATCCTTTCTGAGCATGCGCGGAACTTAGTTTGACGAACAAGCCTACACACGGGCGGACTGTTCGTTGAAACAAGGTTTCAGCGGACAGTTTTTCGGAATTTCCGTAAAACCTTGTCCGTCCAACTGTCCGCTGAAACTGTCCGCTGAAAGCCCACACACGAGCGGACTGTCCGCCCAAACACTGTTCAGCGGACAAGGTTGGGCCAACAGTCCGCGCGTGTGTACGCGGCCTAACAATGACACTAACACATTGGAGAACACCAAAAAAAAACGGACACTATGGACTTTGAAGGGGCTGAAGGACGAACAGGCTGAAAAAAACTTTATGCAAATTTACAAACTTTATTTTGCATCAGATAAAAGCATATAGTCACATATAAAATAAAATAGGAGTGAAGATTGGATTGTGTTGAAATATCTTCTTAATCGTATTGGACCCCGCTACAGGTTACCCCTATCATATACGCAATATATAATACGTACATGGGCGATGCTCATGCAATTGGGCCTCAAAGTGCTGCATGGGATCCCGTGAAACGCGTTGAGGCACAACTGTTTTTGGCTTTAATGGCTGCTCATATGATTGATTGTCGGGGCTTACCGCACTCATTTATTAAATGTACCTGATAGCTCTGGAAGTCATATACTGTTTTTTTTTTTTTTTTCGTGGCGGTGGTGTGATGAGTATCTAAATTGCTTGTGCTTCATTGTGATGTATTGCTGTTTCCTCCACAAACACTAAAAAGGATATTAGCGTGACAAATGTTTATACTACTAACAGTCCTGGAGTGCATGTGTAACAGAACTCAGAGATCTCTTAATATGATAAGAGACATCTTGAAAGACCGGGTCACAACATAGGGGAGCTGTTCTTCTACGGATGCTCAATCTTTTTTGGACATTTTTTTTTTTTAGCAAGATGAATGATGAATGTGTAGCTAGTTGGGTTGGAGGTTTAGCTAGTCGGAATAGGAACGGCCTTTAATCCTTGTAGCAATCATTGTCAACCAGGGTTCCTCCAGAGGTTGCTAGGGGTTTCTCAAGCTGTGGCCAGTCGGCTTCTTGACCTCCAATCTGACCTCCCATTCGATGGTGCCATCGTAGTTCCACGGCCAACGCTACTTGGCAAAACTAGCAACCTGATTCTCTTTGTAAGTGTGGCATTCTGACCAATCACTGTAATGCCGCGTACACACGGTTGGAAAAAGCTCAATTACGACGGGATTTCTCTCAAGCTGTCTTGCATACAAACACAGTCACACCAAATTCGGACCGTCAAGAACGCGGTGATGTACAACACGTACGGCGGGACTAGAAACAGGAAGTTTAATAGCCAGCAGCCAATAGCTGCCGTCTCATAGTTGAATCTGAGCATGCGTGAGTTTTTGCGCGTCGGAATTGCATACACACAATCGGAATTTCCGATAGAAACTTTTTCAGATGGAAAAAATTGAGAACCTGCTCTGAATCTTTTGCTGGCGGAAATTCGGCCAGCAAAATTCCAATGGAGCGTACACATGGTCTTTTGCTGGCCGAAATTCCGACCGGGTGTACGCGGCATAAGAGTTTCAGTCCTCCCACTTGTAAGCAGGCCCCCCGATTGGGCTCAGGGCCCCTCTGGGACTCTTACCACAAAGTTTGGACCACTAGGTTATAGGTGCTGTCTCAGAGCCCCTCCCTTCATCTTAACGAATACATTGAGGTTGCTAACACAAACTTCATTTTGGTTACTCATGTGCTCCCGGCCGAAAGGTTCTTCCTCACACGATATTTCAGAACTCGGTTAAAATAAACGATTGTCCACATGGTCAGCCTTGTTTGACGCTTTACCGATTACTGAATGTGTATATGCAGCGCTGGAAATAAATAAATATAAAAGTTCAAATGTGCCCATGGACACTAGTACGAAAGGCCATTACTCTTTAGGAGTCACCGGAGGGGTATATTCAGACTGAAGTTAGTAGTAATATCCTCCACCAAACATCAACACACTCCGGGCCTCTTACCTCAAAGTTTGGACCACTAGGTTATAGGTGCTGTCTCAGAGCCCCTCCGTTCATCTTCATGAGACACAAATACATTGAGGTTGCTAACACAAACTTCATTTTGGTTACTCATGTGCTCCTGGCCGAAGGTCCTTCCTCACACGATATTTCAGAACTTGGTTAAAATAAACGATTGCCCACGCGGTCAGCCTTGTTTGACGCTTTACTGATAACTGAATAGGTATATGCAGCGCTGGAAATAAATAAATATAAAAGTTCAAATGTGCCCACAGACACTAGTACAAAAGTCCATTACTCTTTAGGAGTCACCCAAGATGTATATTCAGACTGATGTTAGTAGTAATATCCTCCACTGAACATAAACACACTCCGGGCCTCTTACCTCAAAGTTTGGACCACTAGGGTATAGGTGGTCAAACAAGCACAGTGTTGATCCACAGGCTGGTCTCGTCTCCTCTAAGTCAACATGCAAATGGATCTTAGATAAATCGCTGGTAACAATGTGAACATAGAGGAATAGGTATATGCAGTGCTGAAAATAAATATAAAAGTGCCCACGGACACTAGTACAAAAGTTCATTACACTTTAGGAGTCACCCGAGGTGTATATTCAGACTGAAGTTAGTAGTAATATCCGCCACTGAACATCAACACTCCGGGGCCTCTTACCCCAAAGTTTGGACCACTAGGGTATTGGTGGTCAAGCAAGCACAGTGTTGATCCACAGACTGGTCTCGTCTCCTCTAAAGCATGTCACTACATGCGTGGACTGTGACCATCTTGTGGGTTGGAAACATCTGCTCTTTTTTACCTTATGACACGCTTGTTTTACTCATTTTAAATGTGAGTATTTTGGATTTATTTGGAATAAACTTTTACACTGGTTTGATATACTGCACCATGAGGAGTTGTTTGCTCTTATTTTGACGCATTGTACCTGTGGACTTCCATGAGGGATATCCAAGATCTATTTGCATGTTGCCTTAGAGGAGACGATACCAGCCTGTGGATCAACACTATGCTTGTTTGACCACCTATAACCTAGCGGTCCATACTTTGGGGTAAGAGGCCCGGTGTGTTTATGTTCGGTGGAGGATATTACTCCTCACTTCCAGTCTGTTTGAATATGCACCTTGGGTGACTCCTAAAGAGATATGGATTTTTGTACTAGTGTCCGTGGACACTTTTGAACTTTTATATTTATTTATTTTCAGTGCTGCATATACCTATTCCTCTATGTTCACATTGTTACCAGCAATTTATGCCAGCTGCTTCTTAGAACCCAAGCGCAGCGAATATTCCCTATCTATATTGCTTTACCTATAACGTTTAACATGGTACAGATGTGATATAAGAGACATCTTGAAAGACCTGGTCACAACTAGGGATGAGCCGAACACCCCCCGGTTCGGTTCGCACCAGAACTTTCGAACGGACCCCAAATTCGTACGAACGTTAGAACCCCATTGAAGTCTATGGGACTCGAACGTTCGAAATTAAAAGTGCTAATTTTAACGGCTAATATGCAAGATACTGTCCTAAAAAGGGTTTGGGGACCCGGCTCCTGCCCCAGGGGACATGGGTCACTGCAAAAAAAACTTTTAAAAACGGCCGTTTTGGCGGGAGCACTGATTTTAATGACGATTAAAATGAAAAAAAAAAAGTGAAATATTCCTTTAAATATGGTGCCTGGGGGGGGGGGGGGGGGGGTGTCTGTAGTATGCCTGTGAAGTGCCACGTGTTTCCCGTGTTTAGAACAGTCCCTGCACAAAATGACATTAAACGGAAATAACGTCATTTAAAACTGCTTGCGGTTTTAATGTTATATCTGGTTCCTGCAATATGGTTGAAAATCATTGAGAAAAATGGCATGGGTAGCCCTCCCTGCCCATTACCAGCCCCTTTGGGTTTTGTACGCATATTAAGGGGAACCCCGTACCCATATTAAAAAAAAGGAAATGCGTGTGGCCCCCAGGCCCTATATACTCAGAACAGCAGTATACAGGCGGTGCAAACAAGACAGGGACTGTGTAGGTTTGTTGTGTTAAGTTGAATCTGTTTGTCATTTTCAACTGGTATATTTTTAAAGTGTAGCTCCACTCAAAAAAACTATTTTTAAGCTTTTTGGAAAACATAGGGAAGGGTTATCACCCCTGTATAATTTGTTTTGCCGTCCGTCTTTTTAAGAGCACACAGACAGCACGCACAATCTCCTAACACTGACTGCAAGCTCTATTTAAAACGAGCAAGATAGTTAGCTATATAGGTGGATATAGCGGTGTATACTGCGCTCAGAGCACGCAGACAGCACGCACAATCTCCTAACACTGACTGACAGCTCTATTATAAAAGATAGATATATCGCTAGATATATAGGTGAATATAGCGGTGTATACTGCGGTCAGGGCACGCAGACAACAACCACTACAGAAGAGCAAGAACGAAAAATCGGCCGATAACGATCGGTGTGTACTGTGTTGAAGGTACACAGAACACCCATTAACTGCTACAGATGCCAACACACTACACAAGGCTGCCGCGCTGGCGGCCTTATATAGTGTGGGGCGTGTACTACACAGCCTGAGCTATGATTGGCCACAGGCATCCTGCCTGTGGCCAATCATGGCTCTCCTCGCTGCCGGTGCTGTGATTGGCCAAGCATGCGGGGTCACAGTGCATGCTTGGCCAATCATGAGCCAGCAATGCACTGCGCCATCGCAGTGCATTTTGGGCCGTGAGAGCCACACGAATTTGGTGCGAACGGCCCTTAGCGTTCGGAATTCGCCGAACGGGCGAACAGCCGATGTTCGAGTCGAACGTATGTTCGAGTCGAACACGAAGCTCATCCCTAGTCACAACATTGGGGAGCTGTTTGTCTATGGATGCTCAATCCTTGTAGCAGCCAATCTCAACCAGGGTTCCTCCAAAGGCTGCTAGGGGTTCCTCAAGTTGTTGGCATTTGCCCGATTGACCTCCCATTTGATGGTGGCTTTGTAGTTCCAGGGCCAGTGCTACTTGGCAAACTAGCATTGTGATTATCTTTGTAAGTGTTCCATTCTGACCAATTACAGTAAGAGTGTCAGTCTTCCCACTTGTAGGCAGGTCCCTGATTGACCTCCATCAATGACCATGTTGTCTCAAGGTCTCTCCATTCACCTTCATGAGACATGAAAAAATTGAGGTTGCTAACACAACTTATCGTTGAGAAACTCCACCATTTTGGCTGCTCATGTGCTCCTGGCCCGGAGGACCTTCCTCGCAGAATATTACAGAACCTATGGTTGTTCAATCTTTTGGACATTTTTTTTAGTAATACAAATGATGATGTGTAACTAGTAGAATGGAGAATTAGGAATAGGATTGGCCTTGAAACGCTGTAGCAGTCATTCTCAATCAGGGTTCCTCCAAAGGCTGATAGGGGTTCCTCAAGCTGTGGCCAGTTGACTGATTGACCTCCCATTTGATGGTGCCATTGTAGTTCCACAGCCAATGCTACTTGACAAAGCTAGCATCCTGATTATCTTAATTATGCCATTCTGACCCATCACAGTAATAGTTTCAGTCTCCCCACTTGTAGGCAGGTCACCGATTGATCTCTAGCAACAACCATGCTGTCCTAGGGCCCCTCCCTTCATCTTCATGAGACATGAATAGGTTGAGGTTGCTAACACAACTTATCATGGAGAAACTCAACAATTTTGGCTGCACATGTACTCCTGGCCGGAGGTCCTTCCTCACAGGATGTTTCAGAACCTGTGCGTCTATGGTCGCTCAATCTTTTTGGACATTTTTTTTTGTAATAATGATGATAAATAACTAGTAGAATAGAGATTTAGGAATAGGATTGGCCTTGAAACCTTGTAGCAGTCATTCTCATCCCTTTAAACCTGAACACTGTATTAATTACACAGGCTCTGAGGCTAATTTTATGCAGATAAGGCACCAAGTGCATTTCATTACCACCATAATCAGCCACGGGACCTGTGTAATTAATTTGTATCCGGTTTTAAAGGGATGAGGTGATAACCCTAGTGGTTAACTCCCAAGCGCTTGAGGTGCCCAATTGCATCTAGTTGTGTTTACACGTGTCAAGTGTTTTTTTTTCTTTTCTGGCATTTAGGAGAACTGGAGATGATGCCTTACTTGCATCAATGACACGCCATCCAGATGATTTCGAAATTTTGTCTAATTTGCACCCAAGTATATCCTGGCTTCTACGTGACGCATGTATTGAATTATATCCCGGTATTAAACTGGGAGGCTGCTATTAAATCAAAGGAGGTATTAAACCTCCCCCCCCCCCCCCCGAGCCCATACCCAGCCAAAAGCAGACGTTGAAGGCCCATTTCTATTGAGAGTTTGTTCTAAACCAGGGCCTCTATTAACCCCCCCCCCCCCCCCCCATTTTTCACCCTCTACTCTATCCTCACTTGTGTGTTCATGGACTCACCAATGCTAGCTATGCTATATAATACCAATACCATATCTTTCAGCTATTGCACCTTTCCGGTGTCTCCTGTGTTTGGCCGCAGGGGGTTTACACTATTTTGGGTGCCTCATTTACGGCCGTCCTTGACCCGATTGGGTCCCCACCAGTAAGCCAAGCTCGCCTACATAAAAACTTGCTCCAGTATTGTTGTCATTTAATGCATAACTGTGTACTCTTCTTATTAAAGAGGAAGTAAACCCTGATGGGTTTACTTCCTCTTTTTTTCCCTGCAAAGGTAAAGCATAATGGACTACTATGCATCGCATCGCATCGCATCGCATAGTAGCTCATTATGTGTCACTTACCTGACACAGGAGCCAGCGAAGTCGCCGCTGATCCCTGTAGTCCGCCGCATCCATCTTGCTGGTGGCGTCTCGCAGCTCCGACCAATGACAGCGGCGAAGCCGCGATGACGTCACTCCCGCGCATGCGCACGGGAGTCGCGTCTCGCAGCTCCGCCGCTGCCATTCGGCGAAGCCGCGATGACGTCACTCCCGCGCATGCGCACGGGAGTCGACAAATTAGGCAAATCCATTCTTGGACTTACCGCATTTAGTGCGCCTGCGCGCCGCTGTCTACGGCGCATGCGCGGTGCCCATTTTCGGGCAAATATCTCCTAAACCATATAGGTTTAGGAGATATTGCTTGGACCTACAGGTAAGCCTTAATCTAGGCTTACCTGTAGGTCAAAGTGGTTTGAAGGGGTTTACTTCCTCTTTAAATACTCTATGATCTCAATAATTAGAAGATTGTATTTTCTCTAATGCGGCGTACACGCGACCGGAATTTCCGGCAGACTAGGTCCGACGGTCTTCCCGACGGACTTTCAGCGGAGTTCCGACAAACAGACTTGGCGGTACACGAACGGACTAAGTCCGTTCGTAAGTCAGTTCGTTTTGAACGTGATGACGTAAACGGGACTAAACAAGGAAGTTCAATAGCCAGTAGCCAATAGCTGCCCTTGCGTCGTATTTGGTCCGTTGGAACAGATGAACAGTTTTCCCGATTTCAGTCCGTCGGGTAGATTTGAAACATGTTCTATTTCTAGGTCCGTCGGATATTTTTATTTTTTTAAAACAATCAGACTAGCCCACACACGATCGGATTGTCCGACAGACCAATCCCTTCGGACCTAGTTTGCCGGAAAGTCCGGTCGTGTGTACGCGGCATGAGATGTATATGGTCAATCCCTCCTGATGAACCAAATTTTTACGCAAAACATGTGGAGGATTAAACATTGGACCTACATCTCCAGAGGCTCCACCAATGTGTGGGGTTCTCATTGTTTAAAGTCTGTAGGTTTATTGCTTTGTATGCAATTATGTTCTATTTGTGTTTTTCTTATGTGATTTGTATTATGTGTACCAAGTTGTTTTTTCTACAATAAATAGAATTTTTTTATATTCAATTGTCCATTCCTGGGTACCGAGATAGTCCATACAAACATTGTGTCACGGGGCATTTTTTGGAGTAGCCCCTGACATACCCCCTCATGCCCCATCACTGTCAATTAAGGATGATACATAGTTGCCAACATTGTAAAAAAAAAATTCGGGACACTTTTTTGGCAGTGGGCGGAGTCGTGGTATAATTAGGGGGCGGTGCATGCGTTTATAGGTGTGGCATAGGAAAAGGTAAAAATGCGGCGCGCGCAGCACTCCAAAGCTAAATATGGGCGTGGTTTATGTAAAATGGTGGGCGTGGTTTACATGGGGCGTGGCTCAAAGGGGTGTGGTTAGAGTCTGAGATGAATGCGGGATGAAGAGGGAAAGGAGGGGGATGGAGAGAGGGGGGGAGGGAAAGGAGGGACAGCAGCCCCCCGATCCTACACCACAATAGCAATATGTGTTTTCCAGAGTTTGACAATCAGCAGATAAAGATACTCCAAATACCTGGTGTTGGCACTTCAATCATCCCGGCGCCATGATTGTCATGGTGTCAGGATGATTGAAGCGCATTATTTCTATTATTACATTGTAATATAAAATGAAATCATTCAACTCACAATAATGCAGAATCAGTGGTAGCCATGAGCGCGTCACTAGCCACGTTGCCTGCCACCAGATGCCATCAGATGTCCCAAGCAGAGTCTGTCCTTACATCAGGTGCCCCATCAGAGGTACCTTCCTCACATCTGTGTCCATCAGCGGAGGCCCCCCTTACATCTGGTGCCCCTCTGACATCCACAGACCACCCCCCCACATCCTGCACAGACCTGCCCCCACATACTCCACAGACCGGCCCCCACATCTCCAGACTGGCCCCGACATACCACTGGCCCCCAGCATCCACAGACTGGCCCCCGACATACAACTGGCCCCTGACATCCACAGACTGGCTCCCCACATCCACAGACTGGCCCCCCACATCCACAGACTGGCCCCCCACATCCACAGACTGGCCCCCACATTCACAGACTGGCCCCCCACATTCACAGACTGGCCCCCACATCCACAGACTGGCCCCCGACATCCACAAACTGGCCCCCGACATACAACTGGCCCCCGACATCCACAGACTGGCCCCCCACATCCACAGACTGGCCCCCGACATACCACTGGCCCCCACATTTTACAGACTGGCCCCCCACATTCACAGACTGGCCCCCACATTCACAGACTGGCCCCCCACATTTACAGACTGGCCCCCACATTCACAGACTGGCCCCCGACATGCACATATCATGACTGTCACTGGCCCCCGACATCCACATATCATGACTGTCACTGGCCCCCGACATCCGACTGGCCCCTGACATCCGTCTGGCCCCCGCCCTGACATTCACATTCATTGAAAGACTGGCCGCCGTTGCCTAGCACAGACATTTAACTGTGACGCCGCCCACCACCCTTTACACTGACACAAACACACACTAGCAGCGGGGGTGGGCGGCGCCACAGGTGTAGACCAACTTCTGGTCTTCTTAAAAATGGCGGCCGGCGGAGACATTGTCTCTGCCGGCCGCTGACCTCTAGCGGCCGGCGGCAAAAAAACGGGAAATTCAATTTCCCGGGACAAACCGAATTTCGCGGGACATTTCCCGGGACAAAATTAATTCGGGACAAATGTCCTAATCGCAGGGAATATCCCCGCGAAATTCGGGACAGTTGGCAACTATGATGATAGTACCCGCTCCACCCCCCTATTATTGATCGAGGCACTTTTTTCATCCAGACGATTAGAAATGTTGTCTAATTTGCACCCAAGTAGATCCCGGCTTCTACGTGACGCATGGATTGAATTATGTCCCGGTATTAAACCGGGAGGCTGCTATTAAATCAAAGGAGGTATTAAACCTCCCCCCCCTCCCCCCCCCCCCCCCCCCCCCCCCCGAACCCATACCCAGCCAAAAGCAAGACGTTGAAGGCCTGTTTCTATTGAGAGCTTGTCCTAAACCAAGGCCTCTATTAAACCGAAGGCCTGCATTTAATCAAAGTTCATATTAAATCGAATGCCTGCGTTTAAATCGAAGGCCTGTTCTTGCTCTGGAGCTTGGAATACAGTTCCCATCCGCAGAATTATTCTGTCCTTGGAAAAACAAACCGTGGAGGGGGGAATATAAAAAAAAAAAAATAAAAAAAAATTCCCAATGACTGATTTGAGTCTGGTAGATTTATGAAGTTCTAGGCCCCGCTGTTATTCTGCAGTCAGCGAAAGATAAACACTGCCAAAACTGTGTAGGTTTCAAAAACCTGCCCGCAAGCAGAAATTCTTCAGTTATTGAAACTCATTTATCATTTTAAATACATATGCAGTGCCGTGTTTCTGAACTCATAAACATTTTCGACTAAACTAAACCAAACTACGTCTCTTTCAGCAGTAATTTATATTTAACTTTTTCCATATGCGGCCTGTCGTTTAATGTCATTTCCGGAACAACAAGGAAAGCTAAAGAGGGATATAACATGTTTTGGCCTGCCGTAGCGAGGCCTGGCAGTGGGAGAGATCTATCTTGTGCAGCCAATGCTCATTAATCATTGGGGCTGCAGACCTGCCAGCTCCTTTCAAGATCTTTCAAGAAGTGTTTTCACCGAAAATAGAGCGGTCCTGCTTTCACAGTCATCAATCTATGTATTATAGTTTGTTTCAGGCAGCTGTGACAGACAAGGCTTTTCTGTTCAAGGGGTACTGACTTCCACAGGCTGTCATATCATATGCTTGATCAAGTCTGACAGCTTCATTTGTACCTACAGAATAGATAAAAGGCCACTTCATTGGAACAAATAGAGAGTGAGGGGAGAAGAGGGGGTGAAAAAATGAAGGGGGCGGCGGTGCAAATGGAGAAGGTGGAGGGGGGGGGGGGAATTGGAAGGAGCGGTCGCAGTGCCGAACTTGCCGGCTCGGATCCAACGCCGGAGAACAGAGAGCGACTTGGCCTGTTTCAGTTTAGGGAATTACAGCTGGACATGAGAAATTCTGTCCTTAATGGGGTGATTATGAGATGAAAAGCAGAACTCGTTCTCCCCATATTGCCCCCCCCCCCCACCCCCCTATTACATAGTGCTCCCTCCGCCAGCCACATTTATGCTTTTAATGCAATTAGACCAATGATAAAATATTCCTTTTTTTTTATATTAAATACTCTGCTACCTGTTACCGTAATTCTGGACTAATATCTTAATTTGCTAACAAATACGTAGAGTTGGCTGGTTGGTAGTAATTAATGTGATTTATTAGTAGAATGTGTCTTAAACGCTGAAATGTATGTTTTTAATTTTCTTTTCTCTGGTCACAAATCTTGCAAGAGCCGAAATTACTGTATCTACTGTTACTTCATCATTCTGATCTGTTTGGTTGTGGAAAGGGACGTTAGAACAGGATTTCTCAGCCAGGGTTCCATGGAATCCAAGGAGTTCTTCCAGAGGTTGCTGGGGGGTTCCTTAGGCCATGAGCAATTTCTGCCTCTCGGATGAGTTCCCACTGACACCATTGATGCTTTCTTGTTTTCAATTTTCCTGTATCTGATCACACATCTTACAAGAGCCTGAATTACTGTATCTCCTGTTACTTCATCATAATGATCTGTTTGGTTATTCAAAGAGACTGTAGAGTAGGGATTCTCAACCAGGTTTCTATGGAACCCAAGGGTTCCGCCAGAGGTTGCTAGGGGTTCCTTGAGCAACGATAAGGTAAGTTCCAACTGACACCATTGATCTTTGTAGCTATCTTGCAAGGAGGTAATTCTTCCCACTGACCATCACACTAATGCAGGGTTTCTCAACAAGGGCCCCATTAAACCCAAGGGTTCCTCCAGAGGTTGCTAGGAGTTCCTTAAGCAATGAGCAATTTCTACCTCTCAAAAAAGTTCCCACTGACACCATTGATGCTTTCTTGTTTTCAATTTTCCTGTATCTGATCACACATCTTACAAGAGCCTGAATTACTGTATCTCCTGTTACTTCATCATAATGATCTGTTTGGTTGTGGAAAAGGATGTTAGAACAGGATTTCTGAGCCAGAGCTCCATGGAATCCAAGGGTTCCTCCAGAGGTTGCTAGAAGTTCCTTAGGCAATGAGCAATTTCTACCTCTCAAAAAAGTTCCCACTGACACCATTGATGCTTTCTTGTTTTTAATTTTCCTGTATCTGATCACACATCTTACAAGAGCCTGAATTACTGTATCTCCTGTTACTTCATCATAATGATCTGTTTGGTTGTGGAAAGGGACGTTAGAACAGAATTTCTGAGCCAGGGTTCCATGGAATCCAAGGGTTCTTCCAGAGGTTGCTAGGGGTTCCTTGAGCAATGAGAAATTTCTGCCTCTCGGATAAGTTCCCACTGACACCATTGATATTTGTAGCTATCTTGTGTAGCACCCTGTTCCTAAAAATTGGGCTATCGTGTAAATTTAGTTTTTGGCTCAGCTCAGATTTGATTGTATATTTGGTTCTGTTCTAAACTTGACTGAGTTGTGCATTTCTCACTGTTGCCAGTAGGTGTCACTGGTACCACAGGACAGTATGAGAATTACAACTAGGTTGAGCTATAATGAATAATCTTTTTTTCAAGAAACAGCCCAGTAGGAGGTTCTTGGCTGCTGTGCATTCTGGGAGGGGGTATTTATTGGCCAGATGCCATGTGCTCCAGATAGTTTGTCACCTCAGGGCCCTCCTGGCCTGAGGGTGTGTTGCTCTAAGTTCGGCAAGTAGGCCCAGAAGCCTGTCTGGGGCCTACTAATCCTGAGGCGGTCCTTAGGCTGTCTTGCCTGTGTGGAAGAAGCTGAGCCAAGTTGAGGAGTTCCAGGGGAGGACCCTTGCTGGAGAGAGCCAGGATGAAGGTTGGTCTCTCAGGAGGGCCCGGGTGACTCGTTTGGAGGATGCACCTATATATAATCCTGTTTGCAGTATCGCTGGGTCGGTTAAAGGTTCTGGTACTGTCAAGCTGTTCTACAATCTAAACAAGGTAACTAGCTCCTGGCTGCTAAGTCTGTGAGAGAGACTTGTGCAGGAGTTCTACTGGCTGCTAAGTCTATGAGAGAGGCTTGTCCGGACATTCTACTGGCTGCTAGGTCTGTGTGAGAGACCTATCCAGGTATCCAAGATCTTATAAAAGAAAGCTGTTTTGACTTTGGATTCAATGAGTCTGTAAGTGATCTGCAAAAAGGGTATCTGAAACCTCCACTAAATCTCTCTCCTACTACTTATTATTTATTATTATTTATTTCAGTTACTTACATAGCGCCATCAATTTACGCAGCGCTTTACATATACATTGTACATTCACATCAGTCCCTACCCTCAAGGAGCTTACAATCTAAGGTCCCTAACTCACATTCATACATACTAGGGACAATTTTTAGACAGGATCCAATTAACCTACCAGCATGTCTTCTCTCAAGTTCTCATAAAAGCATTGAATACTTAAAGTGACTGGCGCCTAAATTCTGTTCTAACTTCCCATTATAGCCATGGACTCAGCCCTGGGGTGAATGTAAGCTCGCTCCCTGCCTCTGGAGGTACCGCCCTGCCCCCAGTAAACCCGGAGGGGGGACACTTCACTTGCAAGGGGGTAAATCTTCCCACTGACCAACAAACTAATGCAGCGTTGCTCAACAAGGGTTCCATTAAACCCAAGGGTTCCTCCAGAGGTTGCTAGAAGTTCCTTAAGCAATGAGCAATTTCTACCTCTCAAAAAAGTTCCCACTGACACCATTGATGCTTTCTTGTTTTCAATTTTCCTGTATCTGATCACACATCTTACAAGAGCCTGAATTACTGTATCTCCTGTTACTTCATCATAATGATCTGTTTGGTTATTCAAAGAGACTGTAGAGCAGGGATTCTCAACCAGGTTTCTATGGAACTCAAGGGTTCCTCCAGAGGTTGCTAGGGGTTCCTTGAGCAACGATAAGGTTACTTCATCATAATGATCTGTTTGGTTGTGGAAAGGGACGTTAGAACAGGATTTCTCAGCCAGGGTTCCATGGAATTCAAAGGGTTCTTCCAGAGGTTGCTAGGGGTTCCTTGGGCCACTGACACCATTGATGCTTTCTTGTTTTCAATTTTCCTGTATCTGATCACACATCTTACAAGAGCCTGAATTACTGTATCACCCGTTACTTCATCGTAATGATCTGTTTGGTTATTCAAAGAGACTGTAGAGCAGGGATTCTCAACCAGGTTTCTATGGAACTCAAGGGTTCCTCCAGAGGTTGCTAGGGGTTCCTTGAGCAACGAGCAATCAATGTCTCTCAGGTAAATTCCAACTGACACCGTTGAGCTTTGTAGCTCCTCCTCCTTTGTAGAGTTCCTTAAGCAATTAGCAATTTCTACCTCTCAAAAAAGTTCCCACTGACACCATTGATGCTTTCTTGTTTTTAATGTCTTTGTCTCTGATCACAAATTTTGTAAGAGCCTACATTACTGTATCTTCTGTTACTTCATAATACTGATCTGTTTGGTTGTGAAAAGGGACTTTAGAACGAGTTTCTAAACCAGGGTTCCATGAAAGCCAAGGGTTCCTCCAGAGGTTGATAGGGGTTCCTTGAGCAATGAACAATTTCTGCCTCTCAGATAAGTTCCCACTGACACCATCAATGTTTTCTTGTTTTTAATTCTCTTGTCTCTGATCACAAGTCTTAGAAGGGCCTTAAATAATGAACCTCCTGTTTCTTCATCATACTGATCAGTTTGGTTATGTAAAGCGAATCTAGAGCAGGGTTTGTCAACCAGGGTTCCATGGAAACCTAGGGTTCCTCCAGAGGTTGCTAGGGGTTCCATGGAAACCTAGGGTTCCTCCAGAGGTTGATAGGGGTTCCATGGAAACCTAGGGTTCCTCCAGAGGTTGCTAGAGGTTCCATGGAAACCTAGGGTTCCTCCAGAGGTTGCTAGGGGTTCCTAGAGCAATGAGCAAGTTCCCAATGACACCGTTGATCTTTCTAGCTCTCTGTAAGGGGGTAATTCTTCCCAATGACCACAAGTACAAGGAGCATTCTTGAGCAACGAGCAATCTCTGCTTCTTAGATTAATTTTCACTGATATCATTGATGTTTTAATTTTCTTGTCTTTGATCACAAAGCTTGCAAGAGCCTGAATTACTATACCTCCTGTTACTTCATCATACTGATCCATTTGGTAATGAAAAGCGACAGTAGAGCAGGATTTCTCAACCAGGGTTCCATAGAGTCCAAGAGTTCCTCCAGGGGTTGTGAGGAGTTCCTTCAGCAATAAACAATTTTTTATTTTTTTTTGTTTTTTTTTACTTTATAAAAAATGTACGAAGAAAAGGTTACAACACATTTAACATTTTACAACAGTCTCATGATGAGAGCAAATAAGGAACACCAGATGTACAAGTGAAATCTTCAGGCAGCTTGGATCATGGCCTGGTTGACCTCATGCCTGGTGGAGAAGCCCTCATTCCAGGTGGTGGCAGTAACATTAGGTGGTGGCATTCCCATTGGTCCTCCTCTGCCTGAGGGCATGCCCATTGGTGGACCCATGGGTGGACTAATGCCTGGATGTGGGCCCATCATGCCTCTCATTCCAGGCAGTGGCTGTCTCATTAGGTGGTGGCATTCCCATTGGTCCTACTCTGCCTGAGGGCATGCCCATTGGTGGACCCATGGGTGGACTAATGCCTGGATGTGGGCCCATCATGCCTCTCATTCCAGGTGGTGGCTGTCTCATTAGGTGGTGGCATTCCCATTGGTCCGCCTCTGCCTGGGGGCATGCCCATTGGTGGACCCATGGAGGCCTCATATCTGGAGGTGGGCCCATCATGGCTACATAAACAAGACACAAATCAGTAATAGGCTGATCAGACATCACTTAGTATATGAGTCAAGACTAAGAGTCAATAAACAATTTTCTCAATGACCACAAGTGTAAGGAGCATTCTTGAGCAATGAGAAATTTCTGCCTCTCAGATAAGTTCCCACTGACACCGATGGTCTTTTTTTGTTGGTAATTTTCTTTTCTCTGATCAAATATATTGCAAGAGCCTAAATTACTATATCAGCTGTTACTTCATCATAGTGATCTATTTGATTATGCAAAGAGACTTTAGAGCAGGGTTTCTCAACCAAGGGTTCCTCCAGAGGTTGCTAGGGGTTCCTTGAGCAATGAGCAATGCCTGCCTCTCAGATAAGTTCCCACTGACACCATTCATCTTTTTTAGCTATCTGTAAGGGAGGAATTCTTCCCAATGACCACAAGTGTATGGAGCATTCTTCCCGCTGACCATCACACTAATATATCATGATGAGTTATAGATATAGTCATTATTTGCGGGGAGGTTCCCTGAGACCGGAAAGTTATTTCAATGGTTCCTCTGTGTTGAAAAGGTTGAGAAAGACTTCTGTAGAGTATGAATAATACACAGACATGGGGCTCTTCACACCGACCTACCCTATTCCAGTGCTCACACTCATCAGTTCAATTTGCTTCTGCTTTCCTTCTCATCATATCTTGCCAATCATAGCCAATGCATCCTTTGCTCTCACCATAGGAATATTTAAAGATGAGAGTCGCATTCCGTTATAAACTCATTGTCAGGAAACGAATGCTCATACTCAAGCAGCTAATGCTCATACTAGTGAAGCTAATGCTTGTGCGCATGTGCCACTCAGGCCAGTAACCAACATGCACTGACACATAGGCCTGCGCACACTGGCATGCAAATCCGCATGCATTGGCACACGCCCAATACCGGGAATGGTGCCAACATGCCTATCTAAGGGAGGCCCTGATGCAAGCTAGGTGCTGGATGTTCTTCAGCTTCCCTGTGACCTGTGTTCCTGTTCCTACTGACCTATCTTCCATTGCTGACCCATCTTCCATTGCTGACCTAGCTAGCTCCTGACCTTGCTCTGCAAAACCTGAATACCGACCTCAGCTTGCCTTTGACTACGCTCTGTCTGCTTCCTTGATAATGACATCAGCCTGTTACTTGAATATGCTTCCTCCTGGCTTGACCCCGGATTGCCTTGACCATGTCTCTGTCCCTGGCATTTACCTTTGCTTCTGAGTGCTCAAGTCTTCACACCATGTTCCCAAGGTCCTTCTCTTGGGTGCCACACTGCAGTCTGCCAACACGATCTTTTTCTGAGGGGTCTCACTGGCTACTCAGCTCCTGGGACCCCATGCTACTTTGAGCCTTGTGCCTCTGTCACCACATTCAAGGGTGCTCGGACCAGAGCCCCAAGGGAAGACCTCTCATCAGCTCCGCCTTCAACCAGAGGTATGTGACACTTATCTTGATTCTTTATCTCAGGGGTCTCCAAACTTTCTAAACTAAGGGCCAGTTTACTGTCCTTCAGACTTTGGGGGGGGGGGGGCAGAATGTAGCCGTCAGGAGTACAATGTCCTAGTATCAGTGGGAGTAAACAATTGCCCATCATATGCATCAGTGGAAGGAACTGTGCCCCAGCTTTTGTGTCATTGGAACCCCTTGTTGTTGTCATTGGGAGGAACTGTGCCCCATCGTTGATGTCATTGGTAGGAATTGCGCCCCATCAATCATTGTTGTCATCGAAAGGAATTGTGCCCTTCATTGATGTCAGTGACTGAAATGGTGCCCCAAGGGCTGGATAAAAGCAAGCAATGGGCCGCATCTGGCAACTGGGCTGCAGTTGGGCGACCACAGCTTTATTTGATAGTCCATAAAATAGCTGTAGGTATGAGCCAATGGGCTCTACCCCTGTGAGTAGGCCCCTTAGGGGTGAAATGCGTATAGGGAATGTGGTTCTCTGGGTGGAGACAATATGTATGCAGCTTTTTTTATGGACTATGAAATAAAGCATCAAGATGAGTTTATAACAGAGTGTGACTCTCATCTTGAGATATTCCTATGTTGGAACAGAGGCGAGCTGTAAGGAACTTGAATGGTCCATGGATGCCAGGAGGAGGAGGTTAGGAGCGGTGCCATGGTTCTGGATATGCTTTTACTGTTCACTGTGGCACACTTGGCTTTCCATCAGTCTTCTGCTCTTTCCCTGCTGGAACATTCACACAGAACGTTCTGCTCTCTTCTCTAGTCCATAACTCGTATCTCCTGAACTTACCTCTCCACTCTTCCTCACTGCTCACACAAAGCTCTCCAATTGGTCATTACTTGCCTCCCTATTCCAAAGCTTATGCACAGCTCTCTGCCATGCTTCTCCTTCTTCTTACATTGCAAAACACTACATCTTGCCTGGTAAGTGGTTGTTTGATAATATTTCCCTTTACATGAGTGTAAGCAGGTGTTAGTACCTCTTCTAGGGACACCCCTCCCCTGGGGGTGAGTGTGGGTAGAGATTAGGCTCCTTTTATAATATAGTGTGGGTGGGGCCCTGGGCAGAAGGAGCATGGAAGCTGGCTACCCCTGACTTCCACCACAGAGGTTTGCAGCCTGGAGAGCAGAAGGCCTTCTGGACCTAGGTTCAGAGAGAGAGACTCCATGTGAAGACCCACTGTAGGAGGACCTATGTAAGAGCATATGAGAAGATGGCTGGACTTTAAGAATTTTAGTTGGTGGCACTGATGTGTTCTGCACCCTTGGTGTGAAATGTGAAGTTGAGAAGCTCTTGTGCCAATTTGTTTTTGAGCAGCAGGCATGTACTGGCCATCGGGACTACAGGGAGTTTCCCGGTGGGCCGATGGCTTAGTGGGCCACTCTGATGTAAGGGGGTGCTGATGAGACACTCTGATGTAAGGGGATGCTACTCACGGGACACTCTGATGTAAGGGGGCTGCTCATGCGACACTCTGATGTAAGGGGGTGCTGATGGAACACTCTGATGTAAGGGGGTGCTGATGGGACACTCTGATGTAAGGGGGTGCTGATGGGACACTCTGATGTAAGGGGGCTGCTCATGCGACACTCTGATGTAAGGGGGTTGGTGATGGGACACTCTGATGTAAGGGGGTTGGTGATGGGACACTCTGATGTAAGGGGGCTGGTGATGGGACACTCTGATGTAAGGGGGTTGGTGATGGGACACTCTGATGTAAGGGGGCTGGTGATGGGACACTCTGATGTAAGGGGGCTGCTCATGCGACACTCTGATGTAAGGGGGCTGCTGATGGGACACTCTGATGTAAGGGGGCTGCTCATGGGACACTCTGATGTAAGGGGGCTAGTAATGGGACACTCTGATGTAAGGGGTTACTGATGGGACACTCTGATGTAAGGGGGTGCTCATGGGACACTCTGATGTAAGGGGATGCTGATGGGACACTCTGATGTAAGGGGGCTGCTCATGGGACACTCTGATGTAAGGGGGCTGCTCATGGGACACTCTGATGTAAGGGGGCTAGTAATGGGACACTCTGATGTAAGGGGGTGCTGATGGGACACTCTGATGTAAGGGGATGCTGATGGGACACTCTGATGTAAGGGGGCTAGCAATGGGACACTCAAAATGTAAGTGGGCCGGTCTGGATGAAGTCCAGGGCCAAATTTCTGTCCCAGTCCAGCCCTGTTGAGCAGTAAAATGTTGAAAAAACAACCAGGTTGGACATTCCTTTCATTGGGGAGGTGGGCCTCAGGGCAAGAAAACGAATGTATGCCTGAAGTATTTGGGTCACAATATGGCAGAGTTTCTCCCTTTAAAGTTGTGTGCATGCCCTATCCCAAGAAGAAGAGAGGAGGAGACCTTGGCCAGCTTGGCGGGAGCTGGTGGTGAATCCAGAACCCTTACATGAGCTGATCAAGGGTTTGCAGTTGAGAGACTTTTTTGTATTGAAGCCTGATCCCATTAAAATATGAAAGAGAAGTTCTTTCCCTGGAAAAGGTGACAGACTTAAGCGATATGAAAACCCATGCTTGTGATACACCAGTGAGTTTGGATAAGATTTTATGCAGAACAATGGTGCCTCAAAAACTATAGAAGATCCAGCTCATAATGAGTAATTATTGCACATTTCTTTCCTTTTTTTTTTTCTTACCACAGTAGACTCTGAGCCTGGTACCAGTATAGGTACTACCGACTGGGGGCTATGCCCTGTAACAGAGTGCCAGTTCACTCACTATGCTCTCAAGTAGGCACAGGCCCTCTAAACTCCATTTCCCACAACTCTCTGCATTCCTGAACACACTCAGGAAAGATAAATCTCTCTGCTTCCCTTTGCTAGCAGCTCAGAGAGGCCACACGTGGGGGTTAAATGGTAATGGGTAGTGACCTGCTTCAGGTGAATTGCCCTTAATTGTTAGAAATGCTTTCAGGCAGCCAGGCAGGCTGAGCTGCTCCCCAAATGCTTCCAGATTTCTCCAGTTCCAAATGGGTGGCCTTGTGTCCGTGGTCCTGGGATTCTTCCAGATGCTCACCTGTGTTACCAGAGTACTCTAGTACCAGTGGGATGGTGTCTCTGAGTCCCCAGGCCTTGGAACCCTCCACCCGTGTATATGTGTCCCCAGGCCTTGGATCCCTCCACCCGTACACGTGTTACCACAGTACTCTAGTTCTAGTGGGATGGTCCAGGGTGGCCCACTGTGTCCTCGGGCCTTGGATCCCTGCACCCGTACACCTGTGTTACTAGAGTACTCTAGTTCCAGTGGGATGGTGTCCCTGTGTCCTCAGTCCTTGGATCCCTCCACCCGTTCACCTGTGTTACCAGAGTACTCTAGTACCAGTGGGATGGTGTCTCTGAGTCCCCAGGCCTTGGATCCCTCCACCCGTGTATCTGTGTCCCCAGGCCTTGGATCCCTCCACCCGTACACGTGTTACCACAGTACTCTAGTTCTAGTGGGATGGTCCAGGGTGGCCCACTGTGTCCTCGGGCCTTGGATCCCTGCACCCGTACACCTGTGTTACTAGAGTACTCTAGTTCCAGTGGGATGGTGTCCCTGTGTCCTCAGTCCTTGGATCCCTCCACCTGTTCACCTGTGTTACCAGAGTACTCTAGTTCCAGTGGGGTAGCCCAGGGTGGCCCACTGTGTCCTCAGGTCTTGGATCCCTCCCCCTGTACACCTGTGTCCTCAGGCCTTGGATCCTTCCATCTGTTCCCCTGTGTTACCAGAGCTACCCTGGACTTCACTGAGAGGGATGTTGTCTATGAGGGTTATCACAAGTAACTGTTTGCGTTCTGAACTAGTTATTCTAAGCTAGACTCAGCTATTGTTGTAGAGCAGTCACCCTACCCTGATTGCATCACATTGCTATCAGGGTCGGTGTTTGACTTTTGAGCACCCTAGGCAAGACTAAGGTGGTGTTGGTAGATTTGCCAAGGGCGCGGGTGCCTAGAGCCGGGTGCTGAACTGCTGATTGTTAGAGGCTGAGCGGACTCACCAGGGCAAAGTGATCACACAGACAACTTCTGTACAGTCCGGAGAGCACAGAGCACAGCCCGGCTCTGGGGGGACAGATCATACACATATCACTCACCCGGGGCAGCTTCTCCTCCATCCTGAGACATGGTGCCCACCTCCTCCGCCACCCCAGCTTTCCGGGGGGCAGTCCCAGTGTTGCCCTCCTCACAGGCTGAGCTGCAGCTGCCCTCCTTCACCACTGCAGTCTCCTCTGTAACCGTGATGGATGTCCTTCACGGCTGCTGCTTTCTCTCCCCTCGTGTTCCCCGGCCAGGCTAGTAGGGAAATCAGCGGCCGTGGCTGCGCCCCCTAGGAATCAGTGCGCCATAGGTGCCTGCCTACTTCGCCTAGCAGCAGCGTTGGCCCTGTTTGCTGTTAAGAGTCCATGTTTGTGCAGCTTTCATCAACTGTTTTGTAATATTCTGCAGTCTAAGGAAGGAGAGACCATATTGGCACCATAAAGAATGACATCTGGTTACAAAGGATGGGGAGATTGTCGAAGATATTGAATTTATTCTTCTCCTCAGTCTTCACGAGGGAATCATGACACATCACAGGAAGCACCTCCATGGTTAACAGAGGGCAGAATTAAAATTAGACTTGGGAAACTTAACATTAATAAATCACCAGGACCAGATGTCTTGCACCCGAGGGTACTTAGGGAACTCAGGGAACTTAGGGAACGCAGTCAAGTAATTGCCAGACCATTGTTCCTAATTTTTACTGACAGTCTACTGACTGGAATGGTACCAGCTGATTGGAGAAAAGCCAATGTAGCACCAATATTTAAAAAGGGCCCAAAATACATCCCTGGGAATTACAGATCAGTTAGCATAACATCAACGGTATGTAAGCTCTTAGAGGGGATGATAAGGGACTATATACAAGATTTTAGTAATGAGAACGGTATCATTAGCAGTAATCAGCATGGATTCATGAAGAATTGTTCTTATCAAACCAATCTAACCTTCTATGAGGAGGTGAGTTGCCATCTAAATAAAGGAAGGCCCGTAGACGTGGTGTATCTAGATAAAGGAAGGCCCGTAGACGTGGTGTATCTAGATAAAGGAAGGCCTGTAGACGTGGTGTATCTAGATAAAGGAAGGCCCGTAGACGTGGTGTATCTAGATAAAGGAAGGCCTGTAGTCGTGGTGTATCTAGATAAAGGAAGGCCCGTAGACATGGTGTATTTGGATAAAGGAAGGCCCGTAGACGTGGTGTATCTAGATAAAGGAAGGCCCGTAGATGTGGTGTATCTAGATAAAGGAAGGCCCGTAGACGTGGTGTATCTAGATAAAGGAAGGCCCATAGACATGGTGTATCTAGATAAAGGAAGGCCCGTAGATGTGGTGTATCTGGATAAAGGAAGGCCAGTAGATGTGGTGTATCTAGATAAAGGAAGGCCCATAGACATGGTGTATCTAGATAAAGGAAGGCCCGTAGACGTGGTGTATCTGGATAAAGGAAGGCCCATAGACGTGGTGTATCTAGATATAGGAAGGCCCGTAGATGTGGTGTATCTGGATAAAGGAAGGCCCATAGACGGGGTGTATCTGGATAAAGGAAGGCCCGTAGACGGGGTGTATCTAGATAAAGGAAGGTCCGTAGACGTGGTGTATCTAGATAAAGGAAGGCCCATAGACATGGTGTATCTAGATAAAGGAAGACCCGTAGACATGGTGTATCTAGATAAAGGAAGGCCCGTAGACGTGGTGTATCTGGATAAAGGAAGGCCCATAGACATGGTGTATCTAGATAAAGGAAGACCCGTAGACATGGTGTATCTAGATAAAGGAAGGCCCGTAGACGTGGTGTATCTGGATAAAGGAAGGCCCATAGACGTGGTGTATCTGGATAAAGGAAGGCCCATAGATGTGGTGTATCTGGATAAAGGAAGGCCCGTAGACGAGGTGTATCTGGATAAAGGAAGGCCCGTAGACGTGGTGTATCTGGATAAAGGAAGGCCCATAGACGTGGTGTATCTAGATATAGGAAGGCCCGTAGATGTGGTGTATCTGGATAAAGGAAGGCCCGTAGACGTGGTGTATCTGGATAAAGGAAGGCCCGTAGACGTGGTGTATCTGGATAAAGGAAGGCCCATAGACGTGGTGTATCTAGATATAGGAAGGCCCGTAGATGTGGTGTATCTGGATAAAGGAAGGCCCCTAGACATGGTGTATCTAGATAAAGGAAGGCCCGTAGATGTGGTGTATCTAGATATAGGAAGGCCCGTAGATGTGGTGTATCTAGATAAAGGAAGGCCCGTAGACGTGGTGTATCTAGATATAGGAAGGCCTGTAGATGTGGTGTATCTAGATATAGGAAGGCCCGTAGATGTGGTGTATCTAGATAAAGGAAGGCCCGTAGATGTGGTGTATCTAGATAAAGGAAGGCCCGTAGACATGGTGTATCTAGATAAAGGAAGGCCCGTAGACGTGGTATATCTAGATAAAGGAAGGCCCGTAGACATGGTGTATCTAGATAAAGGAAGGTCCGTAGACATGGTGTATCTGGATAAAGGAAGGCCCGTAGACATGGTGTATCTAGATAAAGGAAGGCCCGTAGACATGGTGTATCTGGATAAAGGAAGGCCCGTAGACATGGTGTATCTAGATAAAGGAAGGAACCAGATATCTCTTCCAACCCTCCACTATAAATAATGTAGAGTCGAAATTGTGTAAAATGGTTCTCAGTTTAATCCCATTCTTTGCCAGTTGATCTGGTATCATGGGTCAATAGCCTGTAGGCACCCACCTCAGCTGATCATTTGCCCATTTACAGATGCCCGCTGATCTTCTGACAACTATTAAAGCTGTATAAATGTTTTCCCAGTTGTTGGCTCATTTGGATGAAGGCAAAAAAATGCCAACGACCCGGAAAGCCTTGGGATCGCATAAATCACTATTAGGAACTGTAACCATCTGCAGAGCATTGCCTTTGCTTCAGGAAGGTTCTAATTGTGTCCTTGTGTGTGTATTGCCCCCCGAAAGCCTCGAATGGCCTCCCTTCCACACTCCACCAATCACGTCTCTCCAACCTCTGCCCTCTTCTCATCCCCATTCCATGGGCCGTCCTCCATGCTTGTCCTTCCACATACAGTATGTCCAGCTGTCCAGAAGACTCCGGATCCTTTCATCTCTTGTCACTCAAGTGTCCATGTTCAACAAAGAAAAAAAAAAGGTCGGAGCCCAGCGTGCCTGAATACTTCTATATATAAATAGCCCCCGGCGGAGAAGAGCGACCTGACAGCGAGCGGGAATTATACCGGGACCATCACTTCCAATGAATAGCCTGTAACAGTGTTCTCCAAACGGCGGCCCGTGGGCCAGATGCAGCTTTTTACTTGCCTTCATCCGCGGCCCTTGGGGAACTACTACTCCCATTAATATCAATGATGGGACACTACTACTCCCATTAATATCAATGATAGGACACTACTACTCCCATTAATATCAATGATGGGACACTACTACTCCCATTAATATCAATGATGGGGCACTACTACTCCCATTAATATCAATGATGGGACACTACTACTCCCATTAATATCAATGATGGGGCACTACTACTCCCATTAATATCAATGATGGGACACTACTACTCCCATTAATATCAATGATGGGGCACTACTACTCCCATTAATATCAATGATGGGACACTACTGCTCCCATTAATATCAATGATGGGGCACTACTACTCCCATTAATATCAATGATGCGGCACTACTACTCCCATTAATATCAATGATGGGGCACTACTACTCCCATTAATATCAATGATGGGACACTACTACTCCCATTAATATCAATGATGGGACACTACTACTCCCGTTAATATCAATGATGGGACACTACTACTCCCGTTAATATCAATGATGGGACACTACTACTCACATTAATATCAATGATGGGGCACTACTACTCCCATTAATATCAATGATGGGACACTACTACTCCCATTAATATCAATGATGGGACACTACTACTCCCATTAATATCAATGATGGGGCACTACTACTCCCATTAATATCAATGATGGGACACTACTACTCCCATTAATATCAATGATGGGACACTACTACTCCCATTAATATCAATGATGGGGCACTACTACTCCCATTAATATCAATGATGGGACACTACTACTCACATTAATATCAATGATGGGGCACTACTACTCCCATTAATATCAATGATGGGACACTACTACTCCCATTAATATCAATGATTGGACACTACTACTCCCGTTAATATCAATGATGGGGCACTACTACTCCCATTAATATCAATGATGGGACACTACTACTCCCATTAATATCAATGATGGGGCACTACTACTCCCATTAATATCAATGATGGGACACTACTACTCCCATTAATATCAATGATGGGACACTACTACTCCCGTTAATATCAATGATGGGACACTACTACTCACATTAATATCAATGATGGGGCACTACTACTCCCATTAATATCAATGATGGGGCACTACTACTCCCATTAATATCAATGATGGGGCACTACTACTCCCATTAATATCAATGATGGGGCACTACTACTCCCATTAATATCAATGATGGGACACTACTACTCCCATTAATATCAATGATGGGACACTACTACTCCCATTAATATCAATGATGGGGAACTACTACTCCCATTAATATCAATGATGGGACACTACTACTCCCATTAATATCAATGATGGGACACTACTACTCCCATTAATATCAATGATGGGGCACTACTACTCCCATTAATATCAATGATGGGGCACTACTACTCCCATTAATATCAATGATTGGACACTACTACTCCCATTAATATCAATGATGGGACACTACTACTCCCATTAATATCAATGATAGGGCACTACTACTCCCATTAATATCAATGATGGGGCACTACTACTCCCATTAATATCAATGATGGGGCACTACTACTCCCATTAATATCAATGATGGGGCACTACTACTCCCATTAATATCAATGATGGGACACTACTACTCCCATTAACCCCTTCTTGCCGAGCGTACGCAGATGTGCGTACTCGGCAACCGGGGGGTATACCGGGATGATGCCCGCACCTGCACGCATCATCCCGGTACCGTTTTTTGCAGCAGGCGATTGGCTATCCAGCCATAACAACCGAAGCGGCAAAAAGCAGCTTGGCTGTTATGCCGGAGGAGCGGGAGGGGACGCCCCCCCCCTCCCGCCGCCTCCCGCCGCCTCCCGCCGCTGTTACCGGTGCTCCCGCTCAATCAGGAGCACCGATTCACCATCTGATGCCTCCGGCTGCTGGGGAGGAACTGGAACGAAGCCGCAAGCGGCGTCATTCCAGTCTCCTAATTGTAAAGACGGAAGCGACGTCATGACGTCACTTCCCCGTTTACTCGGCTGCCAATGACGCCGGATTTAAAAATATCCGGTATTCAGAACCGCCGTTTTTGGCAATCTGAATACATTGAAGTGTAAAGGGGGGGTGGGGGGTCTTTTAGACCTCCGATCCCTCCATAAAGAGTACCTGTCACCACCTATTACTGTCACAAGGGATGTTTACATTCCTTGTGACAGCAATAAAAGTGATCACATTTTTTATTTTTATTTTTTTTAAAACAATTTATTCATTTTAAAACAAATAAAAAAAAAAAAAATTAAAGCGCCCGCCGTCCCCGCGAGCTCGCGAAGCAAAGAAAACGCATACGGAAGTCGCGTCCGCGTATGAAAACGGTGTTCAAATCACACATGTGAGATATCGCCGCGATCGCCAGAGCGAGAGCAATAATTCTAGCACTAAACCTCCTCTGCAACGCAAACCTGGTAACCGTAAACAAAAATTGAATGCGTCGCCTATTGAGATTTTTAGGTACCGTACTTTGTCGTCAATCCACGAGTGCGTGCAATTATAAAGTGTGACATGTTTGGTATCTATTTACTCGGCGTAACATCATCTTTCACATTACGCAAAAAAATTGGGCTAATTTTACTGTTTAGTTTTTTTTAATTCATGAAAGTGTCCCTTTTCCCAAAAAGTTGCATTTAAAACACCGCTGCGCAAATACCGTGTGACATAAAATATTGCAACAATCGCCATTTTATTCTCAAGAGTCTCTGCTAAAATATATATAATTTTTGGGGGTTCCAAGTAATTTTCTAGCAAAAAATATGGATTTTAACTTGTAAACACCAAATTCCAAAAATAGGCTTAGTCATGAAAGGGTTAATATGACGGGGCACTACTACTGCCACTGATACCAATGATGGGGCACTATTCCTCCCACTGATACCAATGATGGGGCACTATTCCTCCCACTGATACCAATGATGGGGCACTATTCCTTCCACTGACAGCAATGATGGGGCACTATTCCTTCCACTGACAGCAATGATGGGGCACTATTCCTCCCACTGACACCAATGATGGGGCATTATTCCTCCCACTGATACCAATGATGGGGCACTATTCCTTCCACTGACAGCAATGATGGGGCACTATTCCTTCCACTGACAGCAATGATGGGGCACTATTCCTCCCACTGACACCAATGATGGGGCACTATTTCTTCCACTGACACCAATGATGGGACACTATTCCTCCCACTGACACCAATGATGAGACACTATTCCTCCCACTGATACCAATGATGGGGCACTATTCCTTCCACTGACAGCAATGATGGGGCACTATTCCTTCCACTGACAGCAATGATGGGGCACTATTCCTCCCACTGACACCAATGATGGGGCACTATTTCTTCCACTGACACCAATGATGGGGCACTATTCCTCCCACTGACACCAATGATGGGGCACTATTTCTTCCACTGACACCAATGATGGGGCACTATTCCTCCCACTGACACCAATGATGGGGCACTATTACTCCCACTGACACCAATGATGGGGCACTATTCCTCCCACTGACACCAATGATGGGGCACTATTCCTCCCACTGACACCAATGATGGGGCACTATTACTCCCACTGACACCAATGATGGGGCACTATTCCTCCCACTGACACCAATGATGGGGCACTATTCCTCCCACTGACACCAATGATGGGGCACTATTCCTCCCACTGACACTAATGATGGGGCACTATTCCTCCCACTGACACCAATGATGGGGCACTATTCCCCCCACTGACACCAATGATGGGGCACTATTCCCCCCACTGATACCAATGATGGGGCACTATTCCTCCCACTGATACCAATGATGGGGCACTATTCCCCCCACTGATACCAATGATGGGGCACTATTCCCCCCACTGATACCAATGATGGGGCACTATTCCTCCCACTGATACCAATGATGGGGCACTATTCCTCCCACTGATACCAATGATGGGGCACTATTCCTCCCACTGATCACAGCCACTATGTAATGTTTTTATTCCCAAGGACCCGCCTGAGTCATTCTTCATTCTCACCGGTCACAGTCTGGCCCCCCCTGAGATTGGTGAATAACAAAAAGTCAGATAAAACAACCAAGGGGTCTACAGTGCAGAAAAAGTTTATTGCAGTGAGTTTGTTATATACTGTGTATATATATATATATCTTCGATAGTGACCTCAGCGTTTACAAGGTTTTGAATGGTTACCTAATTGACTGTGATACACTATGGCTGCACCCTTTTGTAATGGTTCACCTTGCCCCTCCCCCTCCATACATACATCTGCTCCCCCTGACATCCTGCCATTCACTCACTGACACCCAGCTGTCCAAACTGTCTGTGATGCGCCAATCTGTGCAAATGAGTTTTCAGCAGCTGCCCCTCCACCCCCTCCTTTGTAAATTCCCGTGTGACATCATACATTACGCCTCTGCTGGAAGAGCAAAGGAGATTTCTGACCGCCCGCCGCAATACAGGGGCAGTTCCCCACACAAATACCCCTTTTGTTTTCTTAAATACCCAGAGAGCCTGTACAAACCCCCGATATCTGCCCCCGATATCTGCCCTGATGGGCACCCTGTACACTGCTTCAATATCTGCCCCCGATATCTGCCCTGATCATGGGCACCCTGTACACTACCCCGATATCTGCCCTGATGGGCACCTTGTACATTGCCCTGATATCTGCCCTGATGGGCACCTTGTACACTGCCCCGATATCTGCCCCGATGGGCACCCTGTACACTGCCCCGATATCTGCCCTGATGATGGGCACCTTGTACACTGCCCCGATGGGCACCCTGTACACTGCCTCGATATCTGCCCTGATGATGGGCACCCTGTACACTGCCCCAATGGGCACCCTGTACACTGCCCCGATATCTGCCCTGATGATGGGCACCCTGTACACTGCCCCGATATCTGCCCCGATGGACACCCTGTACACTGCCCTGATATCTGCCCTGATGGGCACCCTATGCACTACCCCAATATCTGCCCTGATGGGCAACTTGTACACTGCCCTGATATCTGCCCTGATGGGCACCTTGTACACTTCCCCCGATATCTGCCCCGATATCTGCCCAATGGGCACCCTGTACACCGCTCTGATATCTGCCCTGATGGGCACCTTGTACACTGCCCCGATATCTGCCCCGATGGGCACCCTGTACACCACCCCAATATCTGCCCCGATGGGCACCTTGTACACCGCCCCAATATCTGCCCTGATGATGGGCACCCTGTACACTGCCCCGATATCTGCCCTGATATCTGCCCCGATATCTGCCCTGATGTGTGCCTTGTACACTGCCCTGATATCTGCCCTGATGGGCACCCTATGCACTACCCCGATATCTGCCCTAATGGGCACCTTGTACACTGTCCTGATATCTGCCCCGATGAGCACCCTGTACATTGCCCTGTGTTAGCACAGTTAGCAAGCACCAGCTAGGCACACAGTTAACCCTTTGATCGCCCCTGATGTTAACAATTTCCCTGCCAGTGTCATTAGTACAGTGACAGTGCATATTTTAAGCATTGATCACTGTATTAGTGTCACTGGTTCCCAAAAGAGTGTCAGTTAGGTGTCTTCGCCGCAATGTCTCAGTCCCGCTAAAAAAAATCACAGAGTACATTTTGGACAACATTTATGAAGAAATTTTATTTTTTTTAAATTTTTTTATTGGTTTATATATTTTTTCAAAATGTTTAGTCTTAATTAATTTATATAGCAAAAAAAAAAAAAAAAATGCAATGGTGATCAAATGCAACCAAAATAAAGCTCTATTTGCGTGATTTATTTATTTTTTTTTTTACATAAATCTTCTGGAGCTGAAGTGGTTAATATACACTTATTGCAATTTATTTATTTATTTATTTATTTTTTTACCAAAGACATGTATCAGAATACATTTTGGCCAAAATTTTCGAAGAAATTCGATTTTTAATTTTTTTTATTGGTTTGTAGCTAAAAGTAAATTTAAAAAATAAAATAAAATTTAGTCTCAATTAATTTATATAGCAAAAAAAATAAAAAAATATGCAATGGTGATCAAATACAACCAAAATAAAGCTCTATTTGCGGGATTTAATTTTTTTTTTTACATAAATCTTCTGGAGCTGAAGTGGTTAATATACACTCATTGCAATTTATTTTTTTATTTATTTTTTTTTTTACCAAAGACATGTATCAGAATACATTTTGGCCAAAATTTTCGAAGAAATTCGATTTTTAATTTTTTTTATTGGTTTGTAGCTAAAAGTAAATTTAAAAAATAAAATAAAATTTAGTCTTAATTAATTTATATAGCAAAAAAAAATAAAAAATGCAATGGTGGTCAAATACAACCAAAATAAAGCTCTATTTGCGTGATTTTTTTTTTTTTTTTTTACATAAATCTTCTGGAGCTGAAGTGGTTAATATACACTTATTGCAATTTATTTTATTTTATTTTTTTTACCAAAGACATGTATCAGAATACATTTTGGCCAAAATTTTCGAAGAAATTCGATGTTTAATTTTTTTATTGGTTTGTAGCTAAAAGTAAATTTAAAAAATAAAATAAAATTTAGTCTTAATTAATTTATATAGCAAAAAAAAAAAAAAATACAATGGTGATCAAATGCAACTAAAATAAAGCTCTATTTGCGTGATTTTTTTTTTTTACATAAATCTTCTGGAGCTGAAGTGGTTAATATACACTTATTGCAATTTATTTATTTATTTATTTATTTTTTACCAAAGACATGTATCAGAATACATTTTGGCCAAAATTTTCGAAGAAATTCGATTTTAAATTTTTTTTATTGGTTTGTAGCTAAAAGTAAATTTAAAAAATAAAATAAAATTTAGTCTTAATTAATTTATATAGCAAAAAAAAAAAAAAAAAAAAATACAATGGTGATCAAATGCAACCAAAATAAAGCTCTATTTGCGTGATTTTTTTTATTTATTTTTTTTTTTACATAAATCTTCTGGAGCTGAAGTGGTTAATATACACTTATTGCAATTTATTTATTTATTTTTTTTTTTTTACCAAAGACATGTATCAGAATACATTTTGGCCAAAATTTTCGAAGAAATTAGATTTTTAATTTTTTTTATTGGTTTGTAGCTAAAAGTAAATTTAAAAAAAAAATAAAAAATTTAGTCTTAATTAATTTATATAGCAAAAAAAAAAAAAAAAAATGCAATGGTGATCAAATACAACCAAAATAAAGCTCTATTTGCGGGATTTAATTTTTTTTTTTTTTACATAAATCTTCTGGAGCTGAAGTGGTTAATATACACTTATTGCAATTTATTTTTATTTTTATTTTTTTTACCAAAGACATGTATCAGAATACATTTTGGCCAAAATTTTCGAAGAAATTCGATTTTAAATTTTTTTTATTGGTTTGTAGCTAAAAGTAAATAAAAAAAATAAAAAAAAATTTAGTCTTAATTAATTTATATAGCAAAAAAAATAAAAAAAATAAAAAAAAATGCAATGGCGATCAAATACAACCAAAGTAAAGCTCTATTTGCGTGAATTTTTTTTTTTACATAAATCTTCTGGAGCTGAAGTGGTTAATACACACTTATTGCATTTTTTTTTTTTTTTTTACCAAAGACTACATTTTTTTTTATCAGAATACATTTTGGCCAAAATTTTCGAAGAAATTCGATTTTAAATTTTTTTTATTGGTTTGTAGCTAAAAGTAAATTAAAAAAAAAAAAAAAAAAAAAATTTAGTCTTAATTAATTTATATAGCAAAAAAAATAAAAAAAATTAAAAAAAATGCAATGGTGATCAAATAAAACCAAAATAAAGCTCTATTTGTGTGAAAAAAAAAATCATACATTTTCTTTGGGTACAGCGGCGCACGACCGCGCAACTGTCAGCTAAAGCAACGCAGTGCCGAATAGCAAAAAAAAATTGGCCTGGGCATGAACGATTCCGGAGGTCAAGAGGTTAAATATTTTTTTAATATTTAATGACGGATTGTTGCAATTTTTTTATTTTTTTTTATAAAGCTGAAGAAAGACGATCGAATCTCCAGACCGAACGAATGTATCTGATGCAGTACTGAATTACGATCGATCTGGAAGGTCGGTCACACATTCGTTTTATTTGTTCTTAGTTTGGCAAATTTCGTAAAAGCGGGTGTGTCCAGACCCCCCCCCCCCGCCCCATGGCGGCGGCCGCGTCTCCTCCGACGGGTAATACGTCTCTATCAGGCGGGTTTTTGATTCCCTTTTTCTTTATTCTGATCGTGACTGTGAAGAGCTGTCCCCGAACGCCATCAATCAGCCGCGCCGCGCCATTCCTCTAATGCGGTAATGTCTCTATACACGCTGGCAAAGCAAAAGGCTTCATAAATTTTCGATCGGCGGCGCTCCGATCCCTGTAGGAATCCTGTCTTGTTCCGCAGGAAAATAACGGCACGCCTGGAAGTTGAACGCGGAGCACAATTACCGCGTGTCGGCGTCGCGGCAAACTGCGCGACATGGAGGCGCCGCTGTGTGCCGGGTTTTTTTTTTTTTTTCCCCCTCCACTGCGTTTAGTTTCGTTTTTTTTTTTTAAGATATTTATACAGAAATGTACGAGGGACTCGGGGACCTGGTTAGGATTCCGGGACATCAGCGGCGTTGTCCCCGGGAACCAGTCACAGGTTCACTTTCATTTCGGAGAAATTTGCCTTAAAGAAGCAACGTCAATCCCCTTCAATACCCGGGCGTTTTACCCCCTTCCTGCCCAGGCCCGTTGTCAGCTTTCAGCGCTGTCACAGTTTGAATGACAATTACTCGGTCATGTAGCACTGCACACATAGGACATTTTTATCATTTTTTACACACAAATTGAGATTTCTTTTGGTGGTGTTTGATCCACCGCTGGGGCTTCTTATTTTTTTTTTTTTTCACAAAATAAAATTTTATTGTGCGTTATGAGCCCTTGGCAGAGTCCTGGTAATGTGGAAATACGCAGAACATTATCTGAGGTCTCCAATTGTGCCAATTTTTGCGCTACAAAAATAAAAAAAGTTTTCTTTGTTTCTGTTATAAAATTTTGTAAATAAGTACATTTTCTCCTTCACTGATGAGCACAACAGAGGTGGCACTGATGGGCACTGATGAGGAGGCACTAATATGCAGCAGTGATGAACATTGATAGGCGGCACTGGTGGGCACTGATATATGGCACTGATATGCAGCATTGATGGGCACTGATAGGCAGTACTGGTGGGCACTGATGAGGTGGCAGTAATGAGGAGCTACTGATAAGTGGCACTGGTGGGCACTGATATATGGCACTGATATGCAGCATTGATGGGCACTGATAGGCAGTACTGGTGGGCACTGATGAGGTGGCAGTAATGAGGAGCTACTGATAAGTGGCACTGGTGGGCACTGATAGATGGCACTGATAGGTGGCAGTGGTGGGCACTGATAAGCAGCACTGATGAGCACTGAAAGGCGGCACTGGTAGGCACTGATGAGGTGGCACTGGTTGGCAGTGATAGATGGCACTGATATGCAGCACTGATGGACACTGATAGATGGCACTGATAGGCACTTATATGTGGCACTGATGGGCACTGATATGTGGTGCTGGTGGGCACTGATGGGTGGCAATGATGGGCACTGATAGATGGCACTGGTGGACACTGATATGTGACACTGATGAGGAGGCACTAATATGCAGCACTGATGAACATTGATAGGCGGCACTGGTGGGCACTGATAGATGCCACTGATATTAATGGGCACTGATAGGCAGTACTGGTGGGCACGGATAGATGGCACTGATAAGCAGCACTGATGGGCACTGGTAAGCACTAACAGATGACACTGATAAGCAACATTGATGGGCACTGATAGGTGGCACTGGTGGGCACTGATAGGCAGCACTAATGGGCACTGATATGTGGCACTGATGGCCACTAATATGTGGCACTGATGGACACTGATGGGTAGCAATGATGGGCACTGATAGGCGGCACTAGTGGGCACAGATATGTGACACTGATAGGTGGCACTGGTGGGAACTGATATGTGGCGCTGATGGGCACTGATGGGTGGAAATGATGGACAATGATGTGCACTGATAGATACCACTGATAGACAGGCATTACTGTTTGGCACTGATTGGCATCACATGTGGGTACAGGTGGACACTGATGGGCATTGCTGGCAGACACTGGTGGGCATGACTGATGGGTCTGCGCTGATAATCAATGCACTGATTATCGGAGCAGACCCCCCCCCTTGTCAGGAGAGCCGCTGATTGGCTCTCCTCTACCCGCACCTTGTCATCACAAATGGAGGAAAACCTATAAATGGCTCCTGGTTACCGCTGTGATTGGACACAGCTGATCACATGGTAAAGATCCAGACCGTCGTAGACTCTTTACCGAGATCGGAGATGCGATGTGTCAAAGCAACTCTCCGCACTACCGATCACCGGGGGGCGCCCACGAGTGGCTGACCCTGCTGGACGTCATTTGGTGCCCAATCAGAATAACTGATCCCCGCTGCGGCTGTCTTTTTGCAGTGGGTCGGGGCGGGAAATGCTCAGAACCCGAAAGGAAACATTGTCACGGCTGCATTCACTTTCTTTTTAGGCTTTCTTTTTTCTATTATCATCTGGTGAAAAGCACAAGCCCTCCAGCAGAATGTATCAGTTTACTTATGGTTGAGATAAAGCATTTAACACTGGTAGGGGGGCATACTGGTGGGGGGAGGGGGCTTACAATCATCAGCTTTTATTCATTCATGTAAAAGTGTTAAACTGTAACTGATTATAACATGTGAGCTGGAGTTTAGCTTCAGTTTGCTAGTGTATTTAAATCTGCTAGTAGATGCTGTCTTGTTCTGGGCCGACGTCATATGATGTACCCCAAGCTCACCACAATATCACGCCTGCCGCTCTTTACCCATGGGATCCCCTTCTTCCACTGTCCACAATCCATCCCTGATAGTACAGCTAGAGAGTTGTTGTTTGTTTTTTTCGTTTTTTTGGGAGAGTGATCATCACACGGCCAATCAGCCCTGTCTGGACAGAGGGTCAGGGGTCCTGCTGCCTCATAGGACAATCAGAGTAGAATGAAAATGCCTCTTACAAGCTTTAACCAGACACTGATAGAACTCACAAGACTGATATATACTGCTGATGAGAAAAGGGATTTAGCAGTTTATATTTACTAAAATAATTGCATTTCCATGTTCTGTGTAGTGTGGGGGAGATCAGATATAGACTCCGGTCCGGCTGCACCTGGAGTATACTGTCCAGTTCTGGGCACCAGTCCTCAGGAAGGATATACTGGAAATGGAGCGACTACAAAGAAGGGCAACAAAGCTAATAAAGGGTCTGGAGGATATTAGTTATGAGGAAAGGTTGTGAGCACTGAACTTATTCTCTCTGGAGAAGAGACGCCTGAGAGGGGATCTGATTTCATTATATAAATACCGGACTGGTGACCCCACAATATATAAATACCAGACTGGTGACCCCCAATATATAAACACCGGACTGGTGACCCCACAATATACAAATACCGGACTGGTGACCCCACAATATACAAATACCGGACTGGTGACCCCACAATATATAAATACCAGACTGGTGACCCCACAAAATACAAATACCGGACTGGTGACCCCACAATATATAAACACCGGACTGGTGACCCCACAATATACAAATACCGGACTGGTGACCCCACAATATATAAACACCGGACTGGTGACCCCCAATATATAAACACCGGACTGGTGACCCCACAATATACAAATACCGGACTGGTGACCCCACAATATATAAACACCGGACTGGTGACCCCCAATATATAAACACCGGACTGGTGACCCCACAATATACAAATACCGGACTGGTGACCCCACAATATATAAATACCGGACTGGTGACCCCACAAAATACAAATACCGGACTGGTGACCCCACAATATATAAACACCGGACTGGTGACCCCCAATATATAAACACCGGACTGGTGACCCCACAATATACAAATACCGGACTGGTGACCCCACAATATATAAATACCGGACTGGGGACCCCACAATATATAAATACCGGACTGGTGACCCCCCAATATATAAATACCGGACTGGGGACCCCACAATATATAAATACCGGACTGGTGACCCCCAATATATAAATACCGGACTGGTGACCTCACAATATATAAATACCGGACTGGTGACCTCACAATATATAAATACCGGACTGGTGACCCCCAATATATAAATACCGGACTGGTGACCCCACAATATATAAATACCGGACTGGTGACCCCACAATATATAAATACCGGACTGGTGACCCCACAATAGGGAGAAAACTTTTTTCGCAGAAGGGAGTTTAACAAGACTCGTGGCGGTGGTCTCAGTGAAGGGGCATCGATCGTTTCAAAAAACTATTAGATAAGCACCTGAACGACCGCAACATACAGAGATATACAATGTAATACTGACATATAATCACACACATGGGTTGGACTTGATGGACTTGTGTCTTTTTTCAACCTCACCTACTATGTAACTATTTGACTGCAGGCTCCTGGGGAGAGCAGATATAGTGAATGCAGAGTCCTGGGGAGAGCAGATATAGTGAATGCAGAATCCTGGGGAGATCAGATATAGTGAATGCAGAGTCCTGGGGAGATCAGATATATTGAATGCAGAGTCCTGGGGAGAGCAGATATATTGAATGCAGAGTCCTGGGGAGAGCAGATATAGTGAATGCAGGCTCCTGGGGAGATCAGATATAGTGAATGCAGGCTCCTAGGGAGATCAGATATAGTGAATGCAGAGTCCTGGGGAGACCAGATATATTGAATGCAGAGTCCTGGGGAGAGCAGATATAGTGAATGCAGAGTCCTGGGGAGACCAGATATATTGAATGCAGAGTCCTGGGGAGAGCAGATATAGTGAATGCAGGCTCCTGGGGAGATCAGATATAGTGAATGCAGGCTCCTAGGGAGATCAGATATAGTGAATGCAGAGTCCTGGGGAGACCAGATATATTGAATGCAGAGTCCTGGGGAGAGCAGATATAGTGAATGCAGAGTCCTGGGGAGACCAGATATAGTGAATGCAGAGTCCTGGGGAGAGCAGATATAGTGAATGCAGAGTCCTTGGGAGATCAGATATAGTGAATGCAGGCTCCTGGGGAGATCAGATATAGTGAATGCAGAGTCCTGGGGAGACCAGATATAGTGAATGCAGAGTCCTGGGGAGAGCAGATATAGTGAATGCAGGCTCCTGGGGAGATCAGATATAGTGAATGCAGAGTCCTGGGGAGAGCAGATATAGTGAATGCAGAGTCCTGGGGAGAGCAGATATAGTGAATGCAGAATCCTGGGGAGATCAGATATAGTGAATGCAGAGTCCTGGGGAGAGCAGATATAGTGAATGCAGGGTCCTGGGGAGATCAGATATATTGAATGCAGAGTCCTGGGGAGAGCAGATATAGTGAATGCAGAGTCCTGGGGAGACCAGATATATTGAATGCAGAGTCCTGGGGAGAGCAGATATAGTGAATGCAGAGTCATGGGGAGACCAGATATAGTGAATGCAGGCTCCTGGGGAGATCAGATATAGTGAATGCAGAGTCCTGGGGAGACCAGATATAGTGAATGCAGAGTCCTGGGGAGAGCAGATATAGTGAATGCAGGCTCCTGGGGAGACCAGATATAGTGAATGCAGAGTCCTGGGGAGAGCAGATATAGTGAATGCAGAGTCCTGGGAGATCAGATATAGTGAATGCAGAGTCCTGGGGGGATCAGATATAGTGAATGCAGAGTCCTGGGGAGAGCAGATATAGTGAATGCAGAGTCCTGGGGAGAGCAGATATAGTGAATGCAGGGTCCTGGGGAGATCAGATATAGTGAATGCAGGCTCCTGGGGAGATCAGATATAGTGAATGCAGGCTCCTGGGGAGATCAGATATAGTGAATGCAGGCTCCTAGGGAGATCAGATATAGTGAATGCAGAGTCCTGGGGAGACCAGATATATTGAATGCAGAGTCCTGGGGAGAGCAGATATAGTGAATGCAGAGTCCTGGGGAGACCAGATATAGTGAATGCAGAGTCCTGGGGAGAGCAGATATAGTGAATGCAGGCTCCTGGGGAGATCAGATATAGTGAATGCAGGCTCCTGGGGAGATCAGATATAGTGAATGCAGAGTCCTGGGGAGACCAGATATAGTGAATGCAGAGTCCTGGGGAGAGCAGATATAGTGAATGCAGGGTCCTGGGGAGATCAGATATAGTGAATGCAGGCTCCTGGGGAGATCAGATATAGTGAATGCAGGCTCCTGGGGAGATCAGATATAGTGAATGCAGGCTCCTAGGGAGATCAGATATAGTGAATGCAGAGTCCTGGAGAGACCAGATATAGTGAATGCAGAGTCCTGGGGAGAGCAGATATAGTGAATGCAGGCTCCTGGGGAGACCAGATATAGTGAATGCAGAGTCCTGGGGAGAGCAGATATAGTGAATGCAGATTCCTGAAGAGATCAGATATAGTGACTGCAGGCTCCTGGGGAGAGCAGATATAGTGAATGCAGAGTCCTGGGGAGACCAGATATAGTGAATGCAGAGTCCTGGGGAGAGCAGATATAGTGAATGGAGAGTCCTGTGGAGAGCAGATATAGTGAATGCAGAGTCCTGGGGAGATCAGATATAGTGAATGCAGAGTCCTGGGGAGATCAGATATAGTGAATGCAGAGTCCTGGGAAGACCAGATATAGTGAATGCAGAGTCCTGGGAAGACCAGATATAGTGAATGCAGAGTCCTGGGGAGATCAGATATAGTGAATGGAGAGTCCTGTGGAGAGCAGATATAGTGAATGCAGAGTCCTGGGGAGAGCAGATATAGTGAATGCAGAGTCCTGGGGAGATCAGATATAGTGAATGCAGAGTCCTGGGGAGATCAGATATAGTGAATGCAGAGTCCTGGGAAGACCAGATATAGTGAATGCAGGCTCCTGGGGAGATCAGATATAGTGAATGCAGAGTCCTGGGGAGACCAGATATAGTGAATGCAGAGTCCTGGGGAGAGCAGATATAGTGAATGCAGAGTGCTGGGGAGAGCAGATATAGTGAATGCAGGCTCCTGGGGAGATCAGATATAGTGAATGCAGAGTCCTGGGGAGACCAGATATAGTGAATGCAGAGTCCTGGGGAGAGCAGATATAGTGAATGCAGAGTGCTGGGGAGAACAGATATAGTGAATGCAGAGTCCTGGGGAGACCAGATATAGTGAATGCAGAGTCCTGGGGAGATTAGATATAGTGAATGCAGAGTCCTGGGGAGACCAGATATAGTGAATGCAGAGTCCTGGGGAGAGCAGATATAGTGAATGCAGAGTCCTGGGGAGATCAGATATAGTGAATGCAGAGTCCTGGGGAGATCAGATATAGTGAATGCAGAGTCCTGGGAAGACCAGATATAGTGAATGCAGAGTCCTGGGAAGACCAGATATAGTGAATGCAGAGTCCTGGGGAGAGCAGATATAGTGAATGCAGAGTCCTGGGGAGATCAGATATAGTGAATGCAGAGTCCTGGGGAGATCAGATATAGTGAATGCAGAGTCCTGGGAAGACCAGATATAGTGAATGCAGAGTCCTGGGAAGACCAGATATAGTGAATGCAGGGTCCTGGGGAGATCAGATATAGTGAATGCAGGCTCCTGGGGAGATCAGATATAGTGAATGCAGGCTCCTGGGGAGATCAGATATAGTGAATGCAGGCTCCTAGGGAGATCAGATATAGTGAATGCAGAGTCCTGGAGAGACCAGATATAGTGAATGCAGAGTCCTGGGGAGAGCAGATATAGTGAATGCAGGCTCCTGTGGAGATCAGATATAGTGAATGCAGAGTCCTGGGGAGATCAGATATAGTGAATGCAGGCTCCTGGGGAGATCAGATATAGTGAATGCAGAGTCCTGGGGAGATCAGATATAGTGAATGCAGAGTCCTGGGAAGACCAGATATAGTGAATGCAGGGTCCTGGGGAGATCAGATATAGTGAATGCAGGCTCCTGGGGAGATCAGATATAGTGAATGCAGGCTCCTGGGGAGATCAGATATAGTGAATGCAGGCTCCTAGGGAGATCAGATATAGTGAATGCAGAGTCCTGGAGAGACCAGATATAGTGAATGCAGAGTCCTGGGGAGAGCAGATATAGTGAATGCAGGCTCCTGGGGAGACCAGATATAGTGAATGCAGAGTCCTGGGGAGAGCAGATATAGTGAATGCAGAGTCCTGAAGAGATCAGATATAGTGACTGCAGGCTCCTGGGGAGAGCAGATATAGTGAATGCAGAGTCCTGGGGAGACCAGATATAGTGAATGCAGAGTCCTGGGGAGAGCAGATATAGTGAATGGAGAGTCCTGTGGAGAGCAGATATAGTGAATGCAGAGTCCTGGGGAGATCAGATATAGTGAATGCAGAGTCCTGGGGAGATCAGATATAGTGAATGCAGAGTCCTGGGAAGACCAGATATAGTGAATGCAGAGTCCTGGGGAGATCAGATATAGTGAATGCAGAGTCCTGTGGAGAGCAGATATAGTGAATGCAGAGTCCTGGGGAGATCAGATATAGTGAATGCAGAGTCCTGGGGAGATCAGATATAGTGAATGCAGGCTCCTGGGGAGATCAGATATAGTGAATGCAGAGTCCTGGGGAGACCAGATATAGTGAATGCAGAGTCCTGGGGAGAGCAGATATAGTGAATGCAGAGTGCTGGGGAGAGCAGATATAGTGAATGCAGGCTCCTAGGGAGATCAGATATAGTGAATGCAGAGTCCTGGAGAGACCAGATATAGTGAATGCAGAGTCCTGGGGAGAGCAGATATAGTGAATGCAGGCTCCTGGGGAGACCAGATATAGTGAATGCAGAGTCCTGGGGAGAGCAGATATAGTGAATGCAGAGTCCTGAAGAGATCAGATATAGTGACTGCAGGCTCCTGGGGAGAGCAGATATAGTGAATGCAGAGTCCTGGGGAGACCAGATATAGTGAATGCAGAGTCCTGGGGAGAGCAGATATAGTGAATGGAGAGTCCTGTGGAGAGCAGATATAGTGAATGCAGAGTCCTGGGGAGATCAGATATAGTGAATGCAGAGTCCTGGGGAGATCAGATATAGTGAATGCAGAGTCCTGGGAAGACCAGATATAGTGAATGCAGAGTCCTGGGGAGATCAGATATAGTGAATGCAGAGTCCTGTGGAGAGCAGATATAGTGAATGCAGAGTCCTGGGGAGATCAGATATAGTGAATGCAGAGTCCTGGGGAGATCAGATATAGTGAATGCAGGCTCCTGGGGAGATCAGATATAGTGAATGCAGAGTCCTGGGGAGACCAGATATAGTGAATGCAGAGTCCTGGGGAGAGCAGATATAGTGAATGCAGAGTGCTGGGGAGAGCAGATATAGTGAATGCAGGCTCCTGGGGAGATCAGATATAGTGAATGCAGAGTCCTGGGGAGACCAGATATAGTGAATGCAGAGTCCTGGGGAGAGCAGATATAGTGAATGCAGAGTGCTGGGGAGACCAGATATAGTGAATGCAGAGTCCTGGGGAGAGCAGATATAGTGAATGCAGAGTGCTGGGGAGACCAGATATAGTGAATGCAGAGTCCTGGGGAGACCAGATATAGTGAATGCAGAGTGCTGGGGAGACCAGATATAGTGAATGCAGAGTCCTGGGGAGAGCAGATATAGTGAATGCAGAGTGCTGGGGAGACCAGATATAGTGAATGCAGAGTCCTGGGGAGAGCAGATATAGTGAATGCAGGCTCCTGGGGAGATCAGATATAGTGATTGCAGGCTCCTGGGTTTAGTAACACTTTAATTCTCCTCTCCACAGTGATTGTCTGCTGTGCCTGCTGTGTTCATTCCTCCAGAGTGCCACACTAATACAGAAGGTGTGTTATTGGCCAGATGACCAGGTGAAAACTGAGGGGGAAAAAGCCTAAAAAAAGAAAACGAATGCAGCTACCACATCTAATGATTGGTAAGCTTCAATATATAAGACATTGTTGTATTTGGGTTTATTATTGCTTTAATATTTCACTGATCCTCAAAAGACCCTATATTGAAAGCACACCTCCCCCGCCCTGACTATTCTGCTTGTTAACCTCTTGGCACCGGCCGCATGCATATATTGCAGCCGCTCGGCGGGTGAACCGTAACGCAGCGCGGCGATATATTAGAAATATAAATGTACGAAACATGTATCACTGTAAGCCCTCTGGATCGCAGTGCATTTTTAACCACTTCAATACCGGGCACTTTCAGTCTTATTGCTTCCGGCACACTTAACTGGGACTGTTGTCATGTGCACCTACAGTACAGCTGGACCCCAAAACTGGCCGGCTGAAGAGCGATGATTAAAGGGAAGTTCCAGCCATAAAAATAATGTTACATATTTGTGCAGCAAATAACATAACAAATGACATTCAGAGAATTTATTTTTATTTTTTTACTTAGGTTTTAATCCCTGTTGCTATGCGGCCCCTTCTAATCTTCCCCTTCCTCCCCGCGGCTCCTGTCGTCCCTTCCCTCGGCTCCTCCGCTCGCTCCTGGGAGATGTGTGTCATGATTTCCCAGGAGTCAGCGGGCAGCGCCCCGAGGGCTTCGTTGCCATCACAATGATGGGCGGGGACACTTCCGACGCCGGCGCGCCGTCGTCGCGTTGTGCGCGTGCGCAAGAACCCGGGGCGGTGCATGACGGTCACTCAGCTGCACCGTATCCCGGAACATTTATGCTTGTGGGCTTCGCATGCCCACCAGCAATGTGGGAACTGCCAGGACAGCATAATTTAAAGAGGGTTCCCAAAAAAAAAAAATGTAAAAGTCAGCAGCTACAAATACTGCGGCTGCTGACTTTTAATAATCGGACACTTACCTGTCCCAGGGTGCAGCGATGCGGGGGATCGAAGCCCCCCGCTTGTCTCCCCCTCCGCTCGGCGGTGCCAGAGGAAAAAAAACTGGAGAAATATAAATTTTGCAAGAACTTTCTAAATTTTGACCAGTGGGGTATAGAGGACCGGTATGAACCTTGTTGCTCAAAAGATTCCATTAATCTGTGGACTGGATGGCGGCTTCATCCTGCAATTCCACGTCCCCTAATAATATAATCAAATGGACTTTCCCGATGAGCGGGACGTCTGCCGGAGAGTTGAAACAAGTCGCCTTCTGTCTTCTCCTAAAATCTTCAACATTAACGTGACCCTCATGTGATCGGCGCTGCCAGCAAAGAGTTATATTTTCAGAAAGTACTCATCAAACGCCATAGCCTGGGGGGCTTCCCGGAGATAATACGTCTCTGTACTGAAGATCACAGTCTGCGGTTGACTCTGCAGATTGATGGATGGAGGTTCTGGACGGGGGACCTGGTCTTCTGGATTGACGTGTGGTCAGTGTAGTAATGGGACAGGGTCATTCAGCGCCCAGGGAAGGATGCAGAATTGCACCCCCCCCCCCCAATATTAATACATGCTGTGGAATGGGTGTACCACCCTGTGTCCATTTTTTGCCCCCTCTGCTTCACTGGGCCCAGGGCAACTTCCCCTCCTCCTGGTCCTTGGTCAGTGTGGGTGTAGATATGGCCAAGATATTCTGAACATGGACAAAAGTAGTCAGGGGCGGACTGACCATTCGGCCCCTCAGGCACTGCCCGAGGGCCCCGGGCCACTAGGGGTCCCCATCAGGGTTGCCAGCCTCAGTAAAACCAGGGACAGTAAGTAAAAATATGTGTTTTCTTTATATTTGTCTCTGAAATGATCCTTACCGACATCCTTTTGGTCTAAAAATCCAGAGATTATAGCTAATCTCTGATTGCCTGGGGGCCCCATAGTCTCCTAATGCCCGGGGGCCCCATGAGTTGTCAGTCCGCCCCTGGAAGGAGTAGAATATGGAGAAGTTTTAATACATCTACAGTATAACTAAAGCAAAATACAAATACAGTACATGAAGGCTAAGAACGTGGAGTCACACTGATATCTGTATGAGATGAGAAGAAAAGAAAATTGAAAAAAAAAAAGAGGGACAAAGAGCCACACGTGAGATCCTTCTGAGTGTAGTGGTATTTTTACAATGAAAACTGGAAATCCTACCAAATTCAGTTATATTTTGTACCTCACACCTGTTGGGTCTGCTGGATACCTGCCTTGGGGTAAGCAACCTGATAAGTACAGATGGAGAATGTGACAGGAGTCACTTTGGGCCAGGGGCTTGTGGAACCCAGCTTACCTTGGAGAGCTCTGGAATATCCTTGTCCAGTTCCCCCCCGGCCCCTCTTATGTGTAAGTTACCCTGTGTCTATTAGGGGCACAGGGTGACCGAGAACCCCAGTCTGATTTGCCCTATTTAGACCAACCGTACAACGACACTGGAGTATTGTGTGTTGTGTGTGTATATATATATACAGTGGTGTGAAAAAGTGTTTGCCCCCTTCCTCATTTCCTGTTCCTTTGCATGTTTGTCACACTTAAGTGTTTCGGAACATCAAACCAATTTAAACAATAGTCAAGGACAACACAAGTAAACACAAAATGCAATTTGTAAATGAAGGTGTTTATTATTAAAGGTGAAAAAAAATCCAAACCATCATGGCCCTGTGTGAAAAAGTGATTGCCCCCCTTGTTAAAACATACTATAACTGTGGTTGTCCACACCCGAGTTCAATTTCTCTAGCCACACCCAGGCCTGATTATTGCCACACCTGTTCACAATCAAGGCATCACTTAAATAGGAGCTGCTTGACACAGTAAGGTCCACCAGAAGATCCTTAAAAGCTACACATCATGCCGAGACCCAAAGAAATTCAGGAACAATTGAGAAAGAAAGTAATTGAGATCTATCAGTCTGGAAAGGGTTATAAAGCCATTTCCAAAGCTTTGGGAATCCAGCGAACCACAGTGAGAGCCATTATCCACAAATGGCGAAGACATGGAACAGTGGTGAACCTTCCCAGGAGTGGCCGGCCGCCCAAAATTACCCCAAGAGCGCAGCGACGACTCATCCAAGAGGTCACAAAAGACCCCACAACAACGTCCAAGGAACTGCAGGCCTCACTTGCCTCAGTTAAGGTCAGCGTTCATGCCTCCACCATCAGGAAAAGACTGGGCAAAAATGGCCTGCATGGCAGAGTTCCAAGGAGAAAACCACTGCTGAGCAAAAAGAACATCAAAGCTCGTCTCAATTTCTCCACAACACATCTTGATGATCCCCAAGACTTTTGGGACAACATTCTGTGGAGCGATGAGACAAAAGTGGAACTCTTTGGAAGGTGTGTGTCCAAGTATATCTGGCGTAGAAGGAACACTGCATTTCATAAAAAGAACATTATACCAACAGTAAAATATGGTGGTGGTAGTGTGATGGTCTGGGGCTGTTTTGCTGCTTCAGGACCTGGAAGACTTGCCGTGATAAAAGGAACTATGAACTCTGCTGTCTACCAAGAGATCCTGAAGGAGAATTTCCGACCATCTGTTCGTGTACTCAAGCTAAAACAAACTTGGGTTCTGCAGCAGGACAATGATCCTAAACACACCAGCAAGTCCACCACCGAATGGCTGAAGAAAAACAAAATGAAGACTTTGGAGTGGCCTAGCCAAAGTCCTGACCTGAATCCTATTGAGATGTTGTGGTATGACCTTAAAAAGGCCGTTCATGCTCGAAAACCCTCTAATGTAACTGAATTAGGACAATTCTGCAAAGATGAGTGGGCCAAAATTCCTCCAGGACGCTGTAAAAGCCTCATTGCACGTTATCGCAAACGCTTGGTTGCAGTTGTTGCTGCTAAAGGTGGCCCAACCAGTTATTAGGTTTAGGGGGCAATCACTTTTTCACACAGGGCCATGATGGTTTGGATTTTTTTCACCTTTAATAATAAACACCTTCATTTACAAATTGCATTTTGTGTTTACTTGTGTTGTCCTTGACTATTGTTTAAATTGGTTTGATGTTCCGAAACACTTAAGTGTGACAAACATGAAAAGGAACAGGAAATGAGGAAGGGGGCAAACACTTTTTCACACCACTGTATATATATATATATATATATATATATATATATATATATATATATATATATATATTGTCTCATATACTGTTGCAGACTCTTTACTAGATCATTTGAGGTGTGGCTGTATCCCATTGTTCTATTGTTTGTGTCTGCCTTGGGAGCAACCTATTATGGGATGTATATGTGTATGTGGATTAGCTGTGAGGAGGGAGGGGGGAATTCCTCCAACAGCTCTCCCTGCTGATAGGACAGTCTACTGATGAGAAGTTTGAATACACCTGTGTCATGCTACTGGTGGAGGTAAAGTCTACCCCGCCCTGTGTCATTATGCAAAGGAGGGGGGGACTGTCCTCTCAGTATATATGGTATCTCTGTGTGCCTCTGTTCAAATAAACAGTTCATGTTCCAGCTTTGCAGCCAAACGAGTCCTGCCTAGTTCTTGGTTGCAATATGTGGCTATAATGTCTAATATCTATATTCAGACTGGAGGAAGTGGTATATGATGGAAGCACTCAAGCGGAGTGTGGGACGTTCCGTGACAGAGAACATGAGTCGTGACTGTCTCCAGTAGACTTGTGCACAACGGAAAATTTCATTTAGTTTCGGTTCGTTGTCATTCGTAAAATACATAATTTCGTTCTGTTATATTCGTTATGTTACGTTAATAAGTTTTCGGATAATTCGTTATTATTCGTAGAGTGTCTAATTCATTCATTCGTATTGGTTGAAATTCGCTATTTATGTATGTATAGACATTCGTGATAATGATTCGTAGTTTGGAAAGTCGTTTGTTTATTGAATCTTTTAACACACACAATGACAACGTCTCTTCTCCTCGGCTCAAATACAATACAACACCCTTCTCACTCAGTTCTCAGGAATGCACTTTGCCAGTAATCCAACCTCCAGCACAAAATTAATTCGCTGATTGGATTATAAGATTTACTTTGAGATGACCTTTTGTTTCATTAGATCTTTAAAGAATTACCGAATTCATTCAAATTCATTCGTTATATTTCTTTCGTATTCGTTGCTATTCGTTATTTGTTTATTCGGACATTCGGATGCATCCGAATGTCCGAAAGATGCAAAATTCGGCCGAATTTCGATTCGTTACGAAACGAATTGCACAAGCCTAGTCTCCAGGCAGAATGTTCCTCATGGCTTTCCTGTTAGTATGAAGGTTAGATTCCAGTAGGCAATGGTGTCTCGTCAATGCTGGAGACCATGCTGGACTGACTGGATCACTGGTCATGGGTGGATGGTTGTGTGGGCAAGAAGGAAGGAGTTCCTCCAGCAAGTACTAGATAATGGTGATGGAACCTGCTGAGGTTTGGGCTACTGCCTTTTGGGTATGGCCTTATGGTCATTTAAACATGCGGGCTTGGAAAAGTAGGAAGGATGGAGCGCCCAGTGTCCAAAAGAACATCAAGCCAACGTGTTTCGGGGGAAAGGACTCTCCCCTTCTTCAGAGCTATCGAGTAAACAGGAAAAAAAAAATACACAGAAAAGAGATACAAATGAGCAAAAATAAAAAAGGCAAAAAAATAATAATATGAAATAAAATTCAAAGTACTAACAACAATTTAGAAAGCCATTGACAACTCTGCCCCCAGCTACATCTCTAACCTGGTCTCAAAATATCAACCAAGCCGCTCTCTTCGGTCTGCCCAAGATATCCTGCTCTCTAGCTCGCTTGTCACCTCCTGCCATGCTCACCTTCAGGATTTCTCCCAAGCTTTTCCCGTCCTCTGGAACTCTCTGCCCCAATCTGTCCGACTAGCTCAGAATCTGCCCATCTTTAGACAATCCCTGAAAACCCTTCTCTTTATTCGCTTGCCAACTGTCCCTTAGTAAAAATATGTTATTACGTTGACGTTAAATATGGGTGTTATGGCAGCGGTATCGTTTTTTTTTTTTTTAACCACTTTCAGACCGGACCAATTTGCTGGTCAAAGACCAGACCACTTTTTGCGATTCGGCACTGCGTCGCTTTAACTGACAATTGCGCGGTCGTGCGACGTGGCTCCCAAACAAAATTGACGTCCTTTTTTTTCCCACAAATAGAGCTTTCTTTTGGTGGTATTTGATCACCCCTGCGGTTTTTATTTTTTGCGCTATAAACAAAAATAGAGCGACAATTTTGAAAAAAACGCATTATTTTTTACTTTTTGTTATAATAAATATCCCCCAAAAATATATAAAAAAACTTTTTTTTCCCTCAGTTTAGGCCGATACGTATTCTTCTACATATTTTTGGTAAAAAAAAATCGCAATAAGTGATTATTGATTGGTTTGCGCAAAAGTTATAGCGTTTACAAAATAGGGGATAGTTTTATAGCATTTTTATTAATAATTTTTTATTATTATTTTTTTACTAGTAATGGCGGCGATCAGCAATTTTTATTGTGACTGCGACATTGTGGGGGACCCATCGGACATTTTTGACACATTTTTGGGACCATTGTCATTTATACAGTAATCAGTGCTATATAAATGCAGTGATTCCTGTGTAAATGACACTGGCAGTGAAGGGGTTAATCAGTGGGTGGCAGTGTAGGGGTTAAGTGTTCCTAGGGGTGTGTTACTAACTGTGGGGGGGTTGGGCTTTCATTTAGTGTACACTGATCTCTGCTCCAATCACATGGTCATGCCCGGACTTACCTGAGCCATCGGTAAAGCCCAGAAGTGATACAATGCGACCGTTTGTTGGGCAGGAAGATGAGTGAGGCTCAGATGGTCTCCACTCGACTCCATGGTCTTGGATGACGCGAGCAACCTCTCACGTCATTTCTGGTTCCCGGGCCATAACAATCGATTTTTTTTTTTTTTTTAACCACTTGCCAACCAGCCGCCGCATTTGTACTGCGGCAGAATGGCACGGCTGGGCGAAACAACGTTATGTAATGTTGCTTCGCTCTGTGGCCACTAGGGGCACGCGCCTCCTGCTCGCCCACGGAGCCGATGTGTGTGCACGGCAGTCGCAGTCACCCGCAAGCGCTCGGGGGCACACGGAGAACCGGGATCTGTGTGTGGGGAGGGGAGAAGCGACTGATCGTCTGTTCATACAGAGTATGAACAGGCGATCTGTCATCTCCCCTACACAGTCCCCTCCCCCCCTTCAGGTAGAACACACACTAGGGAACACATTAACCCCTTGATCGCCCCCTAGTGTTAACCCATTGCCTGCCAGTGACATTTACACAGTAATTAGTGGCTATTTTTTAGCTCTGCTCGCTGTATAAATGACAATGGTCCCAAAAATGTGTCAAAATTGTCCGATCTGTCCGCCATAATGTCGCAGTCATGATAAAAATCACAGATCGCCGCCATTACTAGTAAAAAAAAATAATAATAAAAATGCCATAAATCTATCCCCTATTTTGTAGACGCTATAACTTTTGCGCAAAGCAATCAATATACGCTTATTGAGATTTTTTTTTTTTAGACCAAAAATATGTAGAAGAATACGTATCGACCTAAACTGAGGGAAAAAATATAGTTTTTTTATATATATTTTGGGGGGATTTTTATTATAGCAAAAAATAAATAATATTGTGTTTTTTTTTTTTCCAAAATTGTCGCTCTTTTTTTTTTTTTTGTTTATAGCGCAAAAAAAAAGAAAAAATGCAGAGGCGATCAAATACCACCAAAATAAAGCTCTATTCGTGGGGAACAAAAAGGATGTCAAATTTATTTGGGAGCCACGTCAGTTAAAGCGACGCAGCGGTGAATCGCAAAAAGTGGTCTGGTCACGCAGGGGGTAAAATCTTCCGGGGGCTGAAGCGCTTAAGTAAAAGTCCAAAATTATTATTATTATTATTTTTTTTTTTTTTTTTGCTTTTTCTTTTTTAACGGTAAAGAACAGATTTGCAAAGCTCTCAAAAAGAGGACCTCTCATCCCTATTTATATTACAGGGGATGTTTACATTGCTTGCAATAGGAATAAAAAATAAAAAAAAATTAAAATAAAGGAACAGTGTAAAAATAAACAGTAAAATAAATAAGAAAAATAAATAAATTAAACCCTCCCCATCCATCCGTGCCTGCACACAGTAGCACCCGCATATGTAAACAATTTTTAGGTATCGCCGCGATTGTTAGAGCGAGAGCAATAATTCTAGCACTAGACCTCCTCTGTAACTCTAAACACATAACCTATAAAACCTATAAAAGATTTTTAAACCGTCGCCTATGGAGATTTTCAAGTACTGTAGTTTGTTGCCATTCCACGAGAGTGCGCAATTAATGCGTGACATGTCAGGTATCTATTTTCTCGGCGTAACATCATCTTTCACATTATACTAAAAAGATCGGGGTAAATATTGTGTTCCTTTTTTTTTTTTTTTTTTTTTTTTTTTTATTCATTAAAGCGTATTTTTCCAATTTTTCCAATTAAATTGCTTTTGAAAGGCCGCTGTGTAAATACCGTGTGACATAAAATTTTGCAACGCTCGCCATTTTATTCTCTAAGGTCTCTGTTGCAAAAATATAATGTTTGGGGGTTCTTTGCAACACTCGCCATTTTATTCTCTAAGGTCTTTTCTAGCAAAAAATATTAATTTAAACTTGTAAAGAAAAAGTTCCAGTGTAGAAGCCTATCCTGCTTCTAACTACCAGTAATTCAATGTTTTTTTACTTTCTCCATCCACTCATCCCCCCCCCCCCCCCCCCGCAGTTATTACCTTTTGTATGACTTGACCCCCCACTTGGATTGGGAACTCTAACGAGCAGGACCCTCTGATTTCTATTGTACCAAATTGTATTGTAACTGTACTGTCTGTCTTCATATTATAAAGAGCAAACTGTTGGCACTTTATATAAATGATGTATAATGATAATAATAATCTAATAATTATTAAATATAAAAATATAATAATATATAATATAATAAAATATTATATTATATTATTATATATTTTTATTATATATAATATTAATATAAAAAAATATTTAAAAAATATATAAAAATATAATACAAGTTTTAAAATGCTATAGAAAACCCTAAAAACCATATGTCAAAAAGGATAGTAATAACAATTAGTAGAAAACAAATAAAAACAAAAACTTAAACTTAAAACTAAAAGTAAAACAATATGTCAGATTATAGGGGCTTATTGGATTCCTAATGTTATTTTGGCTTTACTTTTTATTTTTTATTTATTTTTTGTTTTATTTTTAGTTTGACTACTAATTATTATTATTGTTATTATCACGATTATTATTAACCACTTGCTTACTGGGCTCCGAAACCCCCCCCCCCCCTTCCTGCCCAAACCAATTTTCAGCTTTTAGCGCTGTCACTCTTTGAATGACAATTGTGCGGTCATGCTACACTGTAACCAAATTACATTTTTATCATTTTTTTTCAACCAATTGAGATTTCTTTTGGTGGTAGTTGATCACCTCTGTGTTTTTTTATTTCTTGTTAAATTAATGTAAAAACGACCGACTTTAAAAAAAAATAAAAAATACAAATAACGTTTTATAAATTTTGCAAACAGGTAATTTTTCTCCTTCATTGATGTACGCTGATGAGGCTTCACTGATGGGCACCGATGGGCTGCATTGATCGGCACTGATAAGGCAACACTGATGGGCACTGATGAGCACTGATAAGTGGCATTGGTGGGCACTGAGAGGTGGTACTGGTGGGTGGTACTGATGGGCGACACTGAAGGGCATTAATAGGTGGCACTGAAGGCCACTAATAGTTGGCATTGATAGGTGGCACTGATAGCTGGCACTGATGGGTGGCAGTGATCAGCACTGGTAGGTGACACTGATAGGCAGCACTGCAAGGTGGCACTGATTGGCACCACTGATAGGTAGCACTCATGGGCATTGGTAGGTGGCACTGATTTCTGACACATATGTACTGGTGGGTACTGATTGGTTGGCACCGATTCATGGCACTGGCAGGCGGTAGTGGTGGGCACATATGATCCTCTTCGGGATTGATGTCCCTTCAACAGATCGGCTTTTTTTTCTCCTCCTGCTGTCAGCATGAGAAGAAAAAAAAAAACGATTACCGATCTTCTGTTCACATCACGTGATCAGCTGTCATTGGCTGACGGTTGATCACATGGTAAGGGGCCGGGATCGACCCCTTACTCCGATCTGCGATCACCTGAGTCTCATTGACTCGGGTGATCACAGCACACACCCTTCAGGGGGGCGTGGCGAGCATGCAAAGGTGAGGACGTCAATAGACGTACTCCCGGCAAAGCAGATCCGCGCCGTAGCCGTCATTTGATTATAGCGCGGATCTGAAGGGGTTAATATTACTACTGGCCTTTATTGTGATTATTTCTTAAAGTGGTAGAAGGTGCATTCTAAGCATTAAAACAGCGTTTCCCCCATATAAAAGTCAGCAGCTACAAAAAGCGTAGCTGCTCACTTATTAATCGGGCATCCACCTGTCCCACGGTCCAGCGATGGGGCCAACGAAGCCCCGCTCCTCTCCCCCTCCTTTGTGCGGCGCCCGCATTGTCACTGTGGGGACGTCCGGCTGTGGCTCCACAGCCAGGCACGCACTGTGCATGCGCGAGCCGTGCTGCTCACTGTGACCGGCCGGGCAATCACGTGGGACCTGTGAGGGAGCTGGGGAGAGGAGAGCTTGCTTCTGGTGCCGTGGTGCCCCAGGAGGGAGTGGGAGCTGGGTGCCTCTAAAAAAGAGGGTATCAGCCCCCCCCCCCCTAAAAAAAATGATACGCCAAATGTAGCATGTCAGGGGGTCACCTTCACTTAAAGCGGAAGTTCCGTTTTTGGGTGGAACTCCGTTTTAAGATAAAATATAATAATAATTTCTACAGGATTTCTATGATTATTGTTATTATTAGTAGTAGTAGTAGTAGATACTAGTAGTTGTAGTCACTAAAATCTTGTATATAGTCCCTTATCATGCCCTCCAAGAGTTTACATACTATTGATGTTAGGCTAACTGGCCTGTAATTCCCAGGGGTGTATTTTGGGCCCTTTATAAATATTGGTGCTACACTGGCTTTTCTCCAATCAGCTGGTACCATTTCAGTCAGTAGACTGTCAGTAAAAATTAGGAACAATGGTCTGGCGATAACTTGACTGAGTTCCCTAAGTACCCTCGGGTGCAAGCCATCTGGTCCCGGTGATTAATTAATGTTTTTTTTTTGCTCTCCTCCTCTATGTGTCTTTCATGTTCTGTCTAATGCCGCATACACACGATCAGACTGTCCGGCGGACTTAGTCTGGCGGACAAACCGCCGTAAAGTCCACCGGACTGTCCGAGCGAGCGGACCTGCCCAGAGGATGCTGGGACTGTGACATCATAATGGGCGGGGACATCACCCGGCGATGTCCCTATATAAGTCGCCGCACACCGCGTCCCTGTCATTGTGGCCAGAGACAGCGACAAGTCAACAGCTCAAGAAGAGAAGTACAGAAGAACAAAAGGCGGCAAAAACGGCGGCAAAGACAGCGGCGACAGTGGCGACAGAAGACCGGGCCACCGCTTGTAAAAGAGCTAGAAGAAGGCAGAAGGCGTGGAGGCCCGGCAAGAAGAACCGAAGAGGGGGACAAGACCCCCGAAGTCGGAAGAAGACCCCTGGACAGCAGCGAAGAAGAAAGCCGGGCTCCTCCGCTAGTAAAAGTGCTAGCAAAAGCGCAGAAGATAGCGGAGGAGTCCGGCGAGAAGACCCCCCAAGACGGAAGAAGACCCCCGGAGCTGTGCAATAAACTATTTTTAACCCTTGTACCCCATACTCATTCACATAGGGTGGGGGGGCCAGTATCCGGGGACCCCTTATTAAAGGCGGCTCCCGGATTCCGATAAGCCCCCCACCCGCAGACCCCGACAACCAGCGGAGCCAACACACGGGCGGATTGTGCAGCGGACTCGAGTCCCAGGACTTTTCCACCGCATTGTTTGATCGTATGTACGCGGCATTAGCCATCCTTATTGC